>NW_018224156.1:33441-40255 GCF_001263595.1 Phalaenopsis equestris
TGGGGAGAACTTTCACAAAAATTTCTATCCAAATATTTCCCTCCATCCAAAACTGCTAAACTTAGAAATGACATAACATCATTTTGTCAGATTGATGGAGAGTCGATATATGAAGCTTGGGAAAGATTTAAAGATCTTGTTAGAAAGTGCCCTCATCATTCGTTACCAGATTGGTTGATAATTCAAACTTTTTATAATGTGTTAGTGGGATCCCATTTTAAGAATAAATACATTCAAAGATTGAAAGAAAAGTTTAATATTATTCATAGAATCTCCACTGCCTATCACACTCAAACCGCCTATCACCCTCAAACCAGTGGGTTAGCTGAAGTTTCTAATAAAGAGATTAAACAAATACTTGAAAAAACTGCAAACCCTAGTAGAGTAGATTGGTCCGCTAGACTGGATACCGCCTTTGGATACCGCATTATCGGCTTACAAGAATGCTTATAAGACCCCTATTGGAATGACTCCTTACAGACTGATTTTTGGAAAGACTTGTCACTTACCAGTAGAATTGTAGCATAAAGTATATTGGGTGATTAAGGAATTCAATTATAATTTGAAAGATGTTGGTAAGAAGAGATTGTTACAATTAAATGAATTGGAAGAATTAATATGATAGTGATAAAATTTATAAGGAGAAACTAAAGTTATGGCATGATCGGGAGAGTAACCAGAAGAACTTTGAACCAGGGCAAGAAGTTTTGCTTTACAATACAAGACTGAAGTTATTCCCTAAGAAATTGAAGTCTCGTTAGTTAGGACCCTTTACTATGAGTCAAGTTTTTACTTACGGAGCCATTGAAATTTAAGATCAAAATATTGGGAATAGATTTAAAGTAAATTTACACAGATTAAAATCATATTTTGAGGGTAAAAGACCAAATTTTAAAAAGTTTTTAATGATCAATAAACCATAATAATACCTAAATAGGTGGGCTGATGACGTTAAACCAAGTGCTTTATGGGAGGCAAACCATAGTTATCTTTATTTTATTGCAATTATAGTAGTTTTATTTGAAATCATCATTATTTTGTGGTAGTATTGAACTCTACTACTCATATTTACCCTTGAATAATCATAAAAATTAGATCCATAGAAAAAAAAAATTGAAACGCATTCAGATCAGAGTGAAACTATGCAACTTTTGCCTTGGGCGCTGACAGCACCATCGACGCCACTGACGGTGGGTTTTTCCTGAGAGTCCAGGCAATAAATTTTAAAGGCTCGCCGATGGTGCCCTCTACGCCACTGATGTCAAGACCAGCGGAATGACGGTTTTTGGAGTTTGAATGGACGATTTTTGGCGGTTTTAGGCGGGAGTTACTCCTTTTAAACTTCAAAATTTGATTCCTAAGTTCATATTTCCCCAAAAATGAAGTTAAAATCCACCAAATTTTAAACTCTACTAAATCCATCCCTATGGCGTCCAATTCCCCTAAAAACCATAGATTGTGAGTGTTCAACTGGTAAAAGTTCATTAGTGTCGAGGCGCAGCAAATCTTCAACAACGTTCTTACAAAGAAAAGAATAATCAAGGAAAGAAGATTTGTAAATTGAGGATTGAATAATCTATCGACGGTAATTGAAGAGATGATTGTGCGACAAAGATGAGAAGTGTTGTGCTACACTATAACCACCGTAGTTATTCCTGTGGTGAAGGAATTTTATGCTAATTTGCATGGAATCGACAAGAGAGCCGTCTATGTGCAAGGTAGATGGATAACTTTTACTCCTACATAGACCAATGAGTTATATATGATTGAGAACGTTCCTGTCTTCCATTATTCCAACTTCGTCCCGACAAGAAACCTGATGAATGAAATCTACCAATATTTAACGAACAAAACTGAAGACTGGGAAATGAGAAAAAATGGGTATGTTAGTTTTTATGCGACACTCCTAAATTTCGTTTTCTATTTCGAAACACTGGCACTTCTTCATTTCTGTAAAACTCTTACCGACGATGAGGATCAGTAAAGTTTCAAAGGAAAGGGCTATATTAAATTACTGCATCCAAATGGGATTGCCAATCGATATTGGATCAATAATTGTGAAGTTTGTTTTGAGCCTGATCGTTGATGGATCAACATGTGGGCTTGGACATCCTTCCACAATTTTCTTACTTTGCAGTCAGTTCCAAGTATCTTATGAGAATTGGGAAAAGGTACTTCTATCTGGAAGCCTTTGGACCCAACTCAGAGATTCCCAACCAATGAAGATGAAAATGATATGACTATTATAGTAGATCAAGCGTCTCAGAATTCACTGCCAGTGTCTATTCAACCTTTAGTTCCAGACAAAACACTAATGATCCTGCGCAGAATCAAAAATTAGAGAAAGAGGTACAAAATGTTATGAATGTAATTAATAATATCTCTGATTTTTTTAATCTAGATTGGAGGATGAAAGAACATTTTGATCACTCTAGACATATAGAAGGAAGTTTGATATGATTGATGAGAAAGATGAAATTCATAGAAGAGGACTCTACTGAAGAATTTCCATACTGACCCTTCTATAACCTCTTCGTTCATGTGCAATGAATGGGTGATCTCAGAGAAGAAACAAGCACTGAATATGAAGAATAGTAGATTTACCTTGCTACCGATATGTCTATGTGTGTAATTTGGTTTGAACTTTATGTTTGCTTTGCTATAGAATTTTTCTTTTAGATCTCTGTATAGTTGAGACTGAGTATAGGATGTTTGTTTTCAGTGTTTTGAGTGTTGAGGCTTGGATTGCGACGCTGAATTGATGTATTAAGGTTGAGAAAAATACCAAACTTAGGTGTGTCTTGTAACGTGTATTGTAACCCTTGGAATTTATATATAATTGTGATGTTTTGTGTTGTGAATGTTTATTTGTGTTAGTACATCATTTAATACTTGAAATTTATGTCTATAATGATTGAACAGATGTCGTTGAGGCTTGAAATTGATCGAAATTGGAAAAATCTAGAAATTGAACCAATTCAATAGAGCTCGCCAACGGCACCCTCGACGCCGTCGACGACGGACTTTTCCTAAGACTTAGGATATTAATTCAATAGAGCTCGCTGACGACATCAAAGACCCCGCCGACGGCGAGATCCCGAAAAAACATCTTTAACCATGATTTTGACTAGTCAACCGCCACTATTCATCATCCCTTTCCTCTTAAAAAATGAAAAATTTGATCTAGGGCTTGAAAATCTTGGATTTGGGGGCGATTTCAAAGCATTTAGACTCCGGATTTGACATCTCTTGGTAAGAGCTTCACTCTAAACTAAAAATATTCAATTTTCACCCTGAATTTCTTCCACATTGAGAAGATAGGAAAAAAATGAGAATGTGAAGAAATTATTGAGAAGAAATTCATGGAATTTAGTTTTGAACTCTTACAGTCACTCTTAGAAGCCATTATTTGCATATTTGATGTATATTTTGGAATTTTTCTATACTTTTGATTAGATTGAAATGGCTCCACGAAAAAAGAGGCGACTTGAGTTCGTCGAGTCTCACTTCATCAATGCGAAGGCTAAGGCTCAATCAAGATTTACTTCAGTATTTGAAGGAAAGAAATTTATACAAGATCAAGTTTTTTAGGGTCCGGGAGGATAAATTGAACGAGTTAGTATCGAGTGGAGGTGGGAAAACTTTTGTTACACCACCCATAAAGCCGCGGCCAAAATTGTTTGTGAAGGAATTTTATGCCAATGTGTTCTATTCTGAGGATGGAATTGTTCAAGTGCGGGGATTTTCTATTGAATTTAGTGTCGCCCGCATTAACACCTTTTATGAAGTCCTGGACTCCTGTAACTGTCATTATGAAACCTTCCGTACAATGGAAGGCCCGCTGAATGATGTCATCAATTTTCTCACTGATGGGAAAGGAAGATGGAAGATAAAGCAATGAGAACGGGTAAATTTTTCTGCTTCCATGTTGAATGCCACATCTAAAGTGTGGCACTATTTTATTTCCTCTACTCTGTTACCTACCTATCACCATAGTGAGGTTACTAGAGATAGAGCTATTCTGAATTTCTGTATTCAAAATAATAGAAATGTAAATGTGGGGAGAATCATTTTTAAGAATATATTGACCACGACAAGGAGTGAAACAAGAGCTGGTCTGGGACATCCTGGCCTTATTTATGCACTTTGCCAACTTTCTAGAGTGGAAGCTGGAGATGAGGAAGAATGGGCTTACCCCATGAAACCCATTAGTAAGCCTAAATTGAAGACTTATGAATCTCATGAAAAATGGAGAACAGGGAGTAGGATTCAAGAACCATCTACTAGTAGAGATATCCCCTATACTAGTTATGACCTTCCTCCTTCTAGTTCCCCTACCCTAAACGATTTAATGAATGAGTTGACCTTGCAGCAAAAGAGTATAGAGCTAATAAATGAAAGAATTGGGGGATTAGAATGTAGACATGATTATGATAATGAGTACCTATAGAGGCATTCAGACTTTGAGATAGCTTACTACAAAGCTCAGGCCTGGCACTACATAGGTGAGCCTGATGTTACTTTTGCTGAATGCCTCTGATATCAACCCAATCCACCTGCTCACCAAGGAGACGAAGACATAGTTTGGGATTTTGACATATGATAGTAGTTGATGTACTTTTACTTTTATTTTTGTAATTTTTGTAACAGAAATAGATGTTTGTGTGTTTGTACTTTCATTTTTATTTTTATGTTGTAATTAGATAATTTTTAATTATTGTTATAAATGTTTGGTGTGATAGTTGAAATTTGTTAAATTGTTATGTGATGTAATTTTTATTTTGCATTTTAGTTGTAATTGTTTTGTTTAGTATTTTGGATATGTTAGCAAAATATTGTGTTTGTATAATGTTTAGTTTTGTACTTATTTCAAAATTTCATTACCCAGCAAATTTTCTAATGATTTATATATATAGAAAGCTCCTGATGTTACAGACTAGGTGAAGTAGAAATTTTGAGAAGGACTACAAAAATTTCAGAATGATGAAAATGCCAAAAATACTGAGGTATGATTTATATTTAGAATTTTTCTTTCCACCTGTATCATTTAATATTGAAAAATTTAAGTTTGGGGGAGCGAAGAAAAAGATTAACTATTAGATGTTCTCAATTTAAATATTTTATAAAATTATTAATATGATTTTATGTAGTGAATTTAATTCAGAGAACTATATTTTATAGATATTTAAATATTGTAGTTGATTTAAAGGAATATTTTTGTAATAAAAATTAATTTTGTAGATTAAGATATTTAGTATAAGAGAATAAGACTATAGTTAACTATTTAATGTAAAGGAAATTATATTTTGAAGTATTAAGAATCTTGGAAATTCATTTGAGAAGAAAAGATTGGGGCTCAATGATGTAAAAGCTCTGAAATATTTATAAGGTAAAGGAATTCTTTGAGTTTCAAATTTAGGGAAAGTGACAACAATCCCTGAAAAGAAAAGAAAAATATATAGGATTGAAAGCAATCCAATTGAAAAAGAGAAAAAAAGAAAAATATATATAAAATTGAGGAGACGCTTGAGAAGATGCCTAATCAAAAATTGGCTTCACTGGACCTACCTAAAGGGAAAACCTAAATACATTCCTGAACTTATATTTATGAATTAGCATCTTTTACTAGTAGTGTCCTCATGAAGTTCTTATCATTTGAATATTTTAAGTGACTTGATATTACAATATATTGTCATTCTTGAAATGAATAGAAAACTAGAACTCTTAAACTTGATGACTAGATAATCTTGTACCTACAGAGTTAATTTAATTACTTTAATTTTTTCTAAAAATCTCACTATGGTATTTACTTAAATCAAACTTATATTATTTTTGAATTAAAACTTTACTACAATAGATCATAACTTTTATATAGTACTAAAATTACTTGAGGAGTAATAGTTAAGTTTGGGAGATTTTGACCAAAGGAAAATATGTTGAGATTTTCATACCTATTTTATATTGATTTTGATAATACTGCACTTTAAAGAAAGTTATTTTTGATGTTTTGTTGCAAGTATGATGAATTATGGTCATTGGAGCAAAAAGATGCAAAAAGGAGCGAATTTCGAGCGAAAAGGACCAAAACATGAAGAATTGAACTAAGGCGCCGACGGTGAGCTTTTCCTAAGACTCCAGATCCAATAATTTAGAAGGCCCGCCGATGGCGAGATCGCTGGTTAATTCAAAAGGTACATTGAATGTGGACGATTTTTTTAGGGATGCTTAGGAAACTCTTGGGAAAACTCTTCCACAACTTTAAAAGAAGATTTTGGCCGAAAATTGAGAGGGTTCCGGGAGAGTTGCAAGTGTTGGGAGAGTGTGGAGAGTGTAGTTTAGGGTTAGATTGTGAGAAATTCTTCAAGAGATTGTAAGAGTGGAGGGAAAGTGAGAGATTTCTTCCTCCTTGCTACTTAGAAGAATAATTCTGTGTGTTATAAAGAAAGGAAGAGATTCAGAGGAACTTCGAGGAGTTTGCTTGGGGAGGAACTGGAGATAAGTGTTATTAACTTGTTGTAGTTTTTATAACTTTGCTTTTATATATAAATTCCGATTTTTGTTGTGTCTTCACCATGAGTTTTAAGTAGTTTTCTCTTTCTTTCTCCCTGTCTTCAGATTTGTGAAATGGTGATTTGAATTGGTTGAGCCTTGAAAATGTTAAAGAAGTTGTCATGATCTTTTCACTTCGATCTTAATTTACTTTCAATCTGATCAATTGATTTGTTAAAATATGTTGAGTTTTACAACTAAAGTGAAGATTACATCCAAGATTCAGGGAGGTCAAAGCCCTTGGAAGTTGGGTGCAAATAAATAG
>NW_018224156.1:40346-49750 GCF_001263595.1 Phalaenopsis equestris
GTGTAGATGTTAGCCCTCAGGCGAGGGGAACGTGGGAGCTCCAAAGTGAGAGTCGGTATCCTCTCAGCCTAGCCGCAAATTCAGTAAAGAAGCATAGGATTAGTCAATATTCTTTATGTCTGAACCAAAAGGTAAAGAATAGGTATGCTCTTATTTGGCACAATACAATTTGAACTGATTCACTTTATCCAATAACTATAATTTCTTGACAGGGAGAAGGATTTTTTCTTATATATTGAATTTCACATTATAACTTTATTAGTAGAATTTTTTATTTAAGAGTTATTAAAATTACATATTTATTTCAATTGCCTATTAGTGACAGCTAAACAATTTTAATTGTATTGTTGTGATTAAGTATTGATTTTCTAAAATCTTAGTTCGTAGCTTCTAATATTACTCCCTGTGGGATTGATATCTTGGACTCCATTAGAGCCCTATATTACTTGAGCGATACGTATACTTGCATTGATAAGTGTGACTTTACCATTATTGAATATTTTATATATACATCTTTATCAAATCTATAACCGTTGTCAAGTTTTTGGTGTAATGCTGAGGAATTAAATCTTCTAGCAGCAGTATTAAATACTTGTATTTTTAAACATATATAAAGTCACTGTCAAAGTATTATGCTCCAACTAAATAGTTCCTTTAGGCTGAAGTTGTTCCTCAATATCAGTCACTTCTGCCTTCCCTTGGGAATTGTATTGTGGGTCAGGAATGTCTTGGGCCTCATTTAAAATGTTCTCCTTTGATGGGTGAGTGTGGTTTTAAGGTTGTTCCAGCAGCTCACCCATGACATTCTCCACCTGAAAAATGTGTGGGTCAAACTGTTCTTGGATTGGAAGAAAATTTGCTAACATGGATGAGTCTCGTTGATTAGTGGGTTGTACTTCAAGTTCAATATTCAAACCAGGAGTGGTTGCAGCAGCTACCTAAAACTCTAAAGGAAAAGGCTCGAGTGGAAAATGAGTATGTTTAGTATCCTTGAGGGAGGGATGTAATCTGAAACATTTTTGGTCATTATGGCCAAAAATTTTACAATGAGAGAAATAATATAACGTTTTTGCTCCATGATAATGGGTTGCCAATATCCATTATGTTGAGTTCCCAACCAAACTTCATCAATAGGGGTAAGGGTAACATTCTTTTCCACTAAAATCCTAGCCACTAAAGGTCTAGTCAAATTGAAAGTGGAAACATCAAGTTTCATTGGCCTACCCAAGAGGGCTCCAATGGAGAAGAGGACTTTATGATGAAAGAAATGTAGCTTTAAACCTGGGAGTTTAAACCAAATAGGAATGATAGGGAGCTCTTTCCCAGGGTCAAATTCAGAAGTACATTTCAGCAGTTTCATTTGAATTTCTTCTATATTAATTATCATCTTTGAAAATATCATTGCATGGTCCTCTTCATTAGTCAAGTGAAGCATAACGTCCCTCCCATCAAACAACCCCACCTTCCACTGCCCAGATAATTTAAAGTCCTCAAAATTTTTCCTTATGAGGTGCATTTTAGGATGACCCAACTGAAATTTACCTATGAGGGTAAATTTGCATTTCATAGACAGATCTCCAACTTTATTTTCAGAGAAGAAAAGTGTAAACTTTCCATTCTTTCTGGATCCTCTCTTAAACAGGTAACTCTCCTCTTCACCAACCATGGCATCATGACAAGCTTAGGGAAAAACTAATTTGTCTACCAGCATGCGTGAAGGAGAAACACCTGTTGCATAAGACTTTCCTAGATAATTTGGGTCAGCTTGTTTTAGTGAAACATCCATGAGAACCTAGAGACAAAGGAGAGCAACCAAGCAGGGAGCAAGAAACGACCAGGGAGTGAAAAAGGAATGGAACAACAAGAAACCATTCAAAAAAGGCTAGCCCGACAAACACAAAAAACCACCAGTGAGCTTAACACTCACCAGGAAAGCACAAAAAAAGCAAATTAAAGCACTAGCAACCCAAAGGGATGCTTTACAGGAGAAAGGAGCAGAGAAGGATGGAAGATTCACAACCATGGATTTGAAACCCTAACACAACAAAATTAGGAACCACTATATATATATATATATATTCAAAAGATTTTAATTTCCTCATAATCCATATAATCATTGTAAAGGAGAGGGATGCTTTCTTAAATTTGAACATTCCATCACAAAAACTTAGTTTAATTTTCATAAATTTACTTTTGAAAGTTTAAAATTTAGTTTAGTTAACTATGTTTTCGACTGCATTTTAATTAGCATTCACTCTGTTACTTAATATTCAAATTTTGCACTTTACTTTTTGTAGCTTTTTAAATTTTAATTTACATTATAATCTTAAAAACCGATTTATAGGAATTTCCAACATCCCTGTGGGATCAATATCTAGGACTTCATTAGAGCCTATTATTACTTGAGTGATACGTATAATTGTGTTATTTTTAAAGGGGATTTGACAGTTTAAAAATTTTTAATAGATAAAACTATTTTGACTAAAATTATTTTTTTGGGATTAATTTGCATATTCACTATTGTATCTACCATGTGTATTTATAAAATTAACGCACTAAATCCACCCGCATCAAGTTTGTGAGAAGTTTTCTTTGTGATTCTTTGTTATTTCTGGAGTTTGTGAGTCTTGTAAGTGTTATTGAAGTTAAAGAAGTCAGAGAACTTTAAAGGAGTTCTTTGGGGAACATTCCAAATAAGTATTTGTATCTTTGTCCTTAAGTTTTGTACTTTGGATTAAATTTTTATAAATATATTTTATTTTGTTATCCTCATCGTTTGTTGACATGCCTAAAAATTACCCACTTTTTCATATATATTTAATGCTCAATTTTAGTGATTCTAAATGATATTACACTTTAAAGGAAGGTAATTTGCATATTTTTGATTTCAAATACAAGAAATTGACTTTTGGAGAAAATGAAGCAAAAATGGTGCAAATCGAAGTAAAAACGAGCAAGAAAGAAAATTCTAACTTGGCACACTTCGATGTCTTTCTATGTTTAATCTTCTTTATATTTCTCACATATTTTTAAATAAAATTACACTTTAAATAAGGTTGTTTTCATGTTTATTTTGTAAGTATACCTGTTAGGAGCAAAACGCAACTGAAACGAGGCGAAATGGAGTTGAAACGGAGCCAAACGGAGCAAAATAGTTGAGCTGCTTCAGGGTGGCGCCTGAGGAGCCAAAATCTAGAGAACTGGCTTCTGAGGCACCAAAATTGAAGCCAAAAGCACCATAGATGATATAAGATGGATTAAGGCGTTTAGGGATGAATTTTGAGCGGATTTTGAAGGCCCCAAATGTTTCAAATGCCCCATGGAGTGATTCAATGCATCTAGGCACTTTGGAAGGCTCTTTTATGAAGGGATGTATGAAGGGATGTGTCTCTTGATGTGTCTCTTGAATGAATGGACATGTCTTTTGGGATTCAAAAGGTGTGACTATTCGAGATATTTTGTGAGGGAATTTTGAATTCTTTTTTAAATTAGGCAGCCTCTAATTAAAAAGGAGAATCTAGAGCATGAGTGTGGCGTGAGAGTGAGAGAAAAACTTTAGAGAATAGTGTATTTTCTTCTAGGGTTGCAAAAGGAGAGGGAGAGTGAGAGATTTCTTCTTCATTCATTTCTAGGAGAGAATTGAGTGTGATTATAAAGAGAAAAAGTGCTTATAAGGAACTTCTAGGGATTTTCTTTGGAAGGAGTGTGAGATAAGTTGTGTTCTTTACTTTCTTTATTTTGTAAACTTGTTTCTATATATGAAATCTATGTTTTGTCGTATCCTTCTCATGAATTCTGAGTAGTCTTCTTTATTATTCTCCCTACAATGAGATTTGGTTTTGTGAAGCATTGATTTTTTTATATGATTTTAAATGTCAATAATTTGTGATGATTCAAACTTTGATCTTCATTTACTTCTTGATTTGGTCAATTAAAAGTTCAAAATTTGTTGAGAAAGATAAGATTTGAAAGGGCTATGCTTTCTACAACAAGGTAAGAGTCACATTCAATTTCATGGGTGAGAATGTAATCCATGGGGTTGAGTGCAAATAAATAAGAAAATATACTTTGTTGGAAGCAGAATTAGAGATTTTAAGGTGACAGATTAAAATCCCCAATTTTGTCCAATTGATTAAAAACTAATGCGAGATTGTTAGCCCTCAGGCAAGGGAGAAGTGGGAGCTCTATAGTGAGATGTGACATCCTCTTAACCTAACCACAAAATTAGATACCAAACTCTGGATTAGTCAATGTTGTTTATGCACTTGATAGGGGGTAAAGAATACGATTGCTCTTATTTGGCACAATACAATTTTATATTTTAAATGATTTTAATTACTTTACTAACAATATACTGAATGTAAATGGGAAGGATGCTTTCTTAAATTTAAACTCTTTGTCATAAAACTTTCTTATTCTTAGTAAATTTAACTTTGAAGTTTAGAAATTAATTTAGTAAACTTAGTTCTTTTAGTTACATTTTTGTTAGCATTAATTAAACCCATTTTAACTTGTCTTTCTTAATTTAATTTCTTATAGTTTGAACATTGTGAATTACATTATTATCATAAGAATTTCCATCTTCCAAATTAAGACTTGATAGTAGTATACTAGAGTTATCCTAAGGGATTTCTTACTGTCATTCTCTATGGGATTGATACTAGATTTTTTAAAGAAAGTCCTGTATTACTTGAAGCGATACGTGCACTTGTTTAAAACCACTAGTGTGTGAACTATTTTATATATTTTATAAAACATTTTGATTTTGCATATTAAATACTTAATACAAATTAGGTCAAGATTTTGGACATATACTTTTGGAAGCTAAATTACTGCGTAAGTTTGGGATTGGTCATATTTTTGGCACTAATATCGGGGATTCAAATTGAGATAAAACACACAAAAAATAGCACACGCTAGGGGCGCATCATTCATGAATAATTTTCTTTTCTTTCTCCTTGCAATATGAAGTAATTAAGTAAGTGATTTTTTATTTTATTTAGAACTTCTTTTATTTCTAAAAATTATGACGATATTTTTACCAGTCATTCATTTACTTTTCAAATTGGCCACTAGTATTGTTAAAACCTGTTGAGGAACTTATAGACCCAAAACGGCTAAGATTTCTTGACTTATAAGTATGGAAAGAGGAGTCACAGTCGTCTAAAGGGGTTGCAAAAAAATAAGGAAATAAACTTTTTAGGGAGAAGTTACTTCCTAAACATTTAAAATACACCTTTTTAGGTGATTCCTCAACATTACCGTTTATAACTTCCTCAAAATTAACTTTAGAAGGAGAAGAGAGTTTAATGAAAACTTTGAAAAATTATAAGGTCTTTGGATGGATAATTGCTGATATTAAAGGAATTAGTTCTTCAATTTGCAAGCATAGAATTCATATGGAAGAAAACTGCAAACCAGATTTGTTCCTCAAAGGAGATTGAATCATGTTAAAAAAACATTGTTAATAAAGAAATTTTCAAGTGGTTAGATGCTAGAATTATCTATCATATTTTGGATAGTGCATGGGTTAGTCCAATTCATTATGTTCCTAATAAATGAGGAGTGATTGTGACTATTAATGAACATAACAAGTTAATACCAATAAGGCAAGTCACATAAAAGTCACAGGGTGGACAATATGCATTGATTATAGAAATTTAAATCTCTCCACTAGGAAAGATCATTTTCTACTACCCTTTTTAGATCAAAAGTTGGATGGACTAGCTAGGCACAAAACTTTTATTTTCTAGATGGTATACTGATTATCACCAGATACAAATAGCTCTTAAGGATTAAGTAGGAAAAAAAATTACTAGGCTAAATGGTACATTTGCTTTTAAAAAAATGCCCTTCATTTTTTGTATGTTGCTGCTACATTTCAAAGATGTATGATGACAATTTTATATGAATTAATTAAAAAAAAGAATCAATTTTTTTATGGATGAATTTTTAGTGTTTGGAAATTTATTTGAATCATGTTTAGAACATTTATCAAGATTTCTTAAGCATTGTGAAGAAAAAAATTTTGTCCTTAATACAGAAAAATGCCAATTTATGGTAGTATGAGGAATTATTTTAGGACATCACATATCAGAAAAAGGTATGGAAGTAGATCCTACAAAAATTCAAGTGATCACTAATTTACCTCACCCAATAAATGTGAGGGAAATTTGGAGTTTGTTAGGACATGCTGGATTATACAAGTGATATATTATAGACTTCTCAAAAATTGCTAAACCTCTATGTCATTTACTCAAAAAAGATGTAATTTTTATTTTTAATAAGGAGTGCGTAAAAGGTTTTGAGCTATTAAAAGAAAAATTTGTCACTGCACTAATTATTATTTCACCATATTGGGAAAAACCTTTTGAAATGATGTGTGATGCAAGTGATAATACTATTAGAGCTATTTTAAGACAAAAACATGATAAGATGTTTAAAGTAATTGACTATTCTAATCAAAATTTTAGTGAAGCTCAAATCAATTATACCACAACTGGGAAAAAGAGTTATTAGCAACAGTATATGCTTTTGGTAAATTTGGATCATATTTACTTGGAACAAAATGTGTGTGCATACAGATTATTCTATTATTAAATATTTAATAAAAAAGAAGGATGAAAAACTAAGACTGATAAGATCAATTCTTCTTATGCAAGAATTTGAATTTAAAATAGTAGATAGAATGGGAGCTGATAATCAAATTGTTGATTATCTATCCAGGCACGAATTAGAAAAATCACTTTATTTTGAAAAAGAAATTAATGAACAATTTCCGGATGAAAAATAGTTCAATATTAATTAGTGGTGTGTTCCATGGTATGTTGACATTGTGAATTTTATTGTCCATGATATTATACCATATGGTCTGAAATACCAACAGAAGAGGAAATTTTTATCTGAAACTAAGACTTATTTTGTTGAATCTAAGACTTATTTTCGGGATGACCCATTTTTATATAAACAAGGTAAGGATCTAATTATTTGAAGATGTGTGCCTTTTGAAGGAACTTATAAAATAATCAAAAAATATCATGATTATGATTTTGTGGGACATTTTGGTGTTGATAAAATAGCATGCCAATTTTTAGAATCTAGATTTTATTGGCCTACAATCCTTAGAGATGTTAATGCTTACATCAAAACTTGTAATTGATGTCAACGTGTTGGCAATATTTCTAGAAGGAATGAGACGCCTCTAAATTACATGTTAGAAATTGAGATATTTGATGTTTGGGGATTAGATTTCATGTGACCATTTATACCATCTTTTAGAAATTTATATATATTGTTGGCAGTAGACTATGTATCCAAATTGATAGAAGTTGTTGTTGTACCTTGATGTGATGCTCAAAATGTTGCAAAGTTTTTAGGAATGAACAAATTTTGTAGATTTGGGATGCCGAGAGTGATCATAACCGAAGGGGAAGTCATTTTAGAAATGCAATAATGGAGAAATTAGTAAAGAAATATCATATCAACCATCAAATTGCTACTGCTTATCATCCTCAAACAAGTGGTTTGACTAAATTATCCAATAATAAAATTAAAAGAATTTTCTAAAAATCTGTGATTCCAACAAAATTGGATTGGTCAGTCACACTTGATTATGCTTTGTGGGCTTATAGAACTACATATAGAATTTCTATAGGAATATCCCCACTTAGACTAATATTTGGGAGAGCTTGTCATTTACTAGTTGAACTTGAGCATAAAAAAAATTAAGCTATTAAGGAATTCAATCAAATTTTAAAAGATGTTGGTGAGAAAAGACTATTACAATTAAATGAGCTTGAAGAGATAAGGAATGAATCTTATGAGATTGCTAAGATTTATAAAGAAAAGATGAAGATGTGGCATGATTGCAGGATTCTTACTAAAAATTTTGAGCAAGGGAAACAAGTTTTGCTATATAATGCAAGATTAAGATTATTTCAAGAAAACTTAAGTCCAGGTGGATGGGCTTATTTGTTGTGATAAAAGTTTATCCTTAGAGTTTATCCCTACGGAGCTGTGGATATCGAAGATCCTAAAACATAGAAAATATTCAAAGTGACTGGTCACAGACTGAAACCCTATTTTTTGGGGGATCAAGTTTAATTAAATGATCTTATGTTGTTGGGTCGACCAGAATAAGCACTGATTACGTCAAGCTGATGACGTAAAACCAAGCGCGTTGTGGGAGGCAACCCATAGTTATCAGTGGGTTTTTGCTTTGATTGTCATATATTTTAAACGATATGTTGTTTTATTGGATTGAGAAAAATGTGGTAGTATTTTTGAATATATAATGATATAGTGAAGATTATAAGACCTTAGTTGATGACTTAGAAGTGTTAAAGTACATATTTGGGTGTTAAGCAGACCTGTCCTAATGTAAGCCCCGACGCTTAAGCACCAACACGGGGTGCTTAAGCGTGGTAGTAAAGAAGAGAAAAAATGTGCAGAATTAATATTCTAGAAGGATTAAACGTGGTTTAGTAGCTTTAAACGTGATTTAGTGGTTTGTGAACGTAATTAGTGGGTCTAGACTTCATTCAAGGCCTATAAATAGCATGAGAATGAAGAGAACTTTTACCCCACTTCAAATTTTCTTCCTAAAGTCTAAGTGAAGACTTGCAAAACTTTCTTTTTGGGAGATTGAAATGAACAAGAAAGAATAAGCCATTAAGAAGAGGTTCGTGAGTTAAAGTGCATAAGTGTTATACAACGGATTCCTAGTTGTTAATATAGAAGGAATAGCGGAGAAGGTCACAAAGATTGGGGCCGATGTGGCTTCAATTGAAGCAAAAGTGAATGAGACTAACACACACTTGAAGCATATCAGATGGAAACTCAAAATGCAACTCACCCATACAAGTCATATATAAGAAGAGGAAACTGTGATGTATTTAAAAAACAAGTGGATTGAAGAAGACTCAATAAAAGTTCTTCACCTCCGTCCGTTCTATCAAATCTATATTCTGAACGACCAAGGAGAAACAAGTGAAAGGTCGGGATATGTTCCACCGAAAGGAGAATGGAATTAAGTTTGAGAATCTAGTTTGTTTGTTTGTACTTAGTGTTTGTTTCTTTTATGTGTTTTGATGTTAAGTTTGTTTTGAATTTGAATTGATGTGTTTAGGATAAATCTCATCCAAAAATCTTTGGATTGAAGAAAGTATGTGTATCTCATCCAAAAATCTTTGGATTGAAGAAAGTATGTGTAAACTATGTTCGTATTTTTTTTTAAATTAATGAAAGTGTTTGTTTGTGTGAAAAATTATGTGTTATTTAATGTTGAATCGAAATTGTGAAATTTTGTGAATTTTGAGAAAGAGGAGAATAGACGGGGAAGAAAATAGTTATTAAGATTTATAAAACAAATTTCTCTTTTTTCATGCTTATTATAAACTTAACTA
>NW_018224157.1:0-572 GCF_001263595.1 Phalaenopsis equestris
TAAGAAAAGAGATATGAGTTTGCTTTGTTGATCCACTTAATGTCACTCAAATTAGGGTTGTCAAAAAAACTCGTTGTTCTCGAACAGCTCGTGTTCGACTCGTTAAGTAGTTCTTGTTTGACTCATTCGTAAAGTAAACGAGTCGAACACGAATAAGTTTTTAAAACTAGAATCATAAATATGCTGAACACGTACAACCCTTTGTTCACTAGTGTTTAGCTCGTTTTTGCTCGAAACAAAGAAATTATATATATATATCATAACAACTTGTGTGCTCATGTGGTTCTATGTCTTCTATTGCACAGAGTTGGTGCAGGTTCAAATCCAACACCGTATATCTAATTTTTCAAATTTATTTTAACAAGTCAATTTCGAGCTGAACACAAACAAGATTATTTAAATTGAGTTGAACACGAACACACTAATCAAGAGCCATTTTCAAACACGAGTCGATTTTTAACACTAGCAATTTCAAACGACCTGAACACGAGCCATGCCCGAGCTCACTCAAGCTCGACTCTCTTACAACCTTAACTCGAGCTAGCAATTGGCGTTACATTGCTCGTTTGAAG
>NW_018224158.1:0-1978 GCF_001263595.1 Phalaenopsis equestris
TCCAACAGTCAAATAAGAAATAATCTCATCTAGTTTCGTCTTAGTTGGACTGTAGTTCACATAAAAACACAAAGCATTAGGTGGTAGATGGTAAAACATATTGATTACCTCCGATGAAAAAGGTATCAATTTTCCTCTAACCATGACTCAATCATCTTCAGCCTGAGGAAGGTTGACCTAAACTCCCTAACTATAGAAATAACAGCCACAACAGAATCATTCCCATTGTCGGCGAACGATCAGATCTTCTATGGATCCACCTGGATTCTTGAAACATCACTCTGGATAAGTTTTCGTGATTTCAGAGCATCACTATGACTATCTTGAGCTTTCAAACTTACAAACTTACTTGAATTAAAGGGGTTTTTTCCTTTGCTCCTCTTCATTCTTGGTGATAATATACATATTTCATAAAATTCCACAATAACTTCAAAAATCAAGTCTAATCTGCTAAACTTAACTCCTATAAGCATAAACTACACTTTTATGCAATTTCCAAAGATTTTTCCTCATTTTTCACCATGAATAGTGATTTTTGGGTTCTTCCAAATGTACTCAAAATACATGGTGAAAATATAAAATTTTTACATAGAAGTGAAGCTCTTACCTCAAGAAATCCAAATCTAGCAAATTTTGCTCAATTCCACTAACAAATCTCCACGAAATGGCTTGCCCTAGACTTCCAAATTGCGAAGTCAAGAGGTTGAAGGTGAGGGCGAGAGTAAAAATGGCGATTTTCAGGGTTATTTTTCACTTTTAACCCCTTGCGAGAGTAAAAATGCACTCTAAGCCTAAGTATACCACCCCTAAATGGTCTCATAATTTTCCTCTCCCTTAACTCTCCTCTCTCTCAAATAACTCTCCTCTCTCTCAAAATCCTCTCTCTCAAAATTCTCCAATATAACTCATTCGATTCGAGTCTAAAAATGACACAAATTTTCACAAAAACAAATATATACATCTATTCACAAACTAGTACAAGTACATATAACACTTAATTCTCACTCCAAATAATCTCGGATGAGAAAATCTTCTAAATACAAACACTACACAAACTAACTTAAACTCCAAATATAATATTTAACACTTAACACATTAAACAATGACTCCTAAGAACAAACTTTTAACACTAAACTTAATTTCTTTTTTAATTTATTGGGACAAATTGCAGTCTTTCATTAGTCTCTCCTTGGGCAATCAAAATATAAAGCTGATAAAACACGCGGTGGTGAGGAGCTCTGATATTATCTTCTTCAATCCATTTCTGCTTAAGATACTTCTTCTTATCCTCTTCCTATATATAACTAGTATGGCTAAATTGCATTTTTAATTGTCATCCAATATGCTCTAGATGTGCATGAATCTCAATTACCTTTGTCTCAAGTAAAGTCATGCTACTCTCAATTTTGTTGATCTTTTCTGATATTCATTCAATACTAACGACTAAGAAACCGTTATACATCTCTTGTGCACTTTGACTATTGAATCCCTTCCTCATGGTCTCTTCTTTTTTCTTCAAATACATCTCCCATGAAGACATCTTCTCAAAATCTCTCTCTCTCTTAGCTTTTAGGGCTAAAAATGATCTGGGGTGAAATTCTTTCACAAAACCCTTATATTTATAGGCATAAATCCCTTTATTAACACCTAGACACGTCCTAAAACTGCCTTAGCACGTTTTAGTCAACCAATTGGTGGTTAAACCTTCTAGAATCCAAATTTTGCATATGGTTTTTAACTCCCGCGCTTAAGTGCCGAATGCCGAATATTGCCGAATATTGACACTTAAGCACCAGTGCTCAATTTTGCACTAGTCAACTTAACGTCCAAATTATCATTTTAGCATATATAGATCACTAAATAAAGTCTTAAAATAAATACTAACACATAATAGTCTAAAAAAATACTACCCTAAATTTTCTTAATCACACATAAATAACAATCAAAGCAAAACACACTGATAACTATGGGTTGACTC
>NW_018224158.1:4559-6639 GCF_001263595.1 Phalaenopsis equestris
AGTCACAGTTACTCCTCCTTTCTTAGGAACGCAGTGAATTGGACTAACCCATGCACTATCTAAAATAAGGTAGATAATTCCAGCATCTAACCACTTTAAAATTTCTTTCTTAACAACTTCTTTCATAACAGGAATCAATCTCCTTTAAGGATCAGCCCTGGGTTCACAGTTTTATTCCATATGAATTCTATGCATACAAATTGAAGGATTGATTCCTTTAATATCAGCTATTGTCCATTCAAAGGCTTTCTTAAAATTTTTCAAAATTTTCATCAATCTTTCTTCTTCTTCCATCATTAACTTTGAGGAAATTACAACTAGTAAAGTAGAGGAATCACCTAAAAAGACATATTTTAAATGATTAGAAAGTAGCTTCAACTCAAGTTTTGGAGGTTTTTCTATTGGTAGAATAAATAATGTATCTTTTTTTATCGTGTCCAAAATTTTAAAACTTTCTCGAACATAGTTTAAATCTTCCTTAAAAAGATCTTCACATTGATCTGATTCCTCTTCTTACTCGTGTTCCAAATATTTTACTTAATATTTTTCTTCATAATTAGTTTTGAAATGACATTCACTCAGATATCTTATAACATCCATTCTATAACATTCATCATATTTACCTTTTGCAGGATATTTCATTGATCTTGAAATGTTAAAAGTAACAGTTTGATCATTGGCATATTGCTAATTTTCCTTTCTGCACATCTATCATTTCTCTTCTCGTGGCTAGGAAAGGACTCCCCAAAATGATAGGGATCTCTTTTATCTTCCCCCCTATCTTCCTCCATATCCAACACAATGAAATCTACAGGAAAGATAAATTGATCCACTCTCCTTTAGGGTATGTTATCGAACGATCTACTAACTATAGAGTTACAGTAGTAGGGGTTATTTCTCCAAATCTCAATCTTTTAAATAATGATAATGACATAAGTTTAATGCTTGCACCTAAATCACATAAAGCTTTCCCATAAAATCTATCTCCTATCGCACATGGAATTGTAAAGCTACCAGTATTTTTAAGCTTTTCAGGAAGCTTCTTCTGAATAATTGCACTGAACTCCTCACTAAGTGCAACAGTCTCATTATCCTCAAACTTTCTTTTCTTGTTGAGAATATTCTTCATAAACTTTACATAGCTTGGCATTTGTTCTAAGGCTTCAGCAAATGGAATATTAATTGTAAGCTTCTTAAAAATTTCCAGAAATTTTAAAATTTGTTTTTCCAACTTCTGTTCATGAAGTCTTTGAGGAAATGGAGGTGGTGGTTTTTCTAAGTTAACTTTAAGTGGAGAAATAGGTCTTTCAGAATCTCTAGGAGCGTCCTCTTTTTATTCTTCAATTTCTTCTCCTCTACTTCAGTTTTCCAACTCTCTTCCACTTGTAAGTTGAACGGCTTTTACTTGCTCTTTATTCTGGTCTTTCGGATTTGTTTCAGTATTACTAGGAAGTGTTCCTTGGGATCTATTACTTAATGAATTTGCAATTTATCTAAGTTGATTCTCAATATTTCTAGTTGTAGCTCCTTCACTTTGTAACTGATTTTCCATTTGTAACACCACTTCTTCTATAGACAACTTCTTCTCCTTAAATTGTGTATTATTGTTGAAACTTGGAGGATAGGTAGATCTATAATTATTATTTCCTTATTTGTTCCAGTTTCCCAATGGGTTTCCTTAATTGTTCCTCCATTACTGATTATTATCAGTCGTAGTGTTATTCCAATTATAGTTGGGATGGTTCTTCCAACCTTAGTTATAATAATTTGAATATGAGTTATTCTACTTGTTATTTATGGCATTCAAAGTTTCTAATGATGCTTGAGAATCTACCATTTGAACTAATGAATTCTCTTCAAGAGAAAAATTCATTCCAAATTGGTCTAACTTCTTTGAAATTGCAGCAACTTGATTTGCTAATATAGTAAATGCATCAAATTTATGAATTTTGGTTACTTTCTTTGAATTCACCCTCTCAGAAGGCCATTGAAAACTATTGATAATCATTTCTTCAATTAAGGCATAAACGTCATGAAATGGTTTGGACATCAATAAATCACGAGCAACGACATCGATAAT
>NW_018224159.1:0-815 GCF_001263595.1 Phalaenopsis equestris
GCTCCACCATTTTGTTTCGTTTGGCTCCGTTTTGCCCCGTTTTAGTTGCATTGTGTTCATAGCAGATATACCTACAAAATAAGCATAAAAATAACCTTACTTTAAACTTTAATTTCATTAAAAAATGTTTGAGAAGTGTAAAAGAGATTAAGCATATATAGATATATCAAAATGTACGAGGATAAAACTTTTTTTCTTGCTCATTTTTGCTCCAATTTGCACCGTTTTTGCTTATTTTTCTCTTAAACTAAATTTTTTGTTACTAAAACTAAAAAATATACAAAATACCTTCCTTTAAAGCATAACATCATTAAAAAAAATTAAAATTGAGCATACAACATATATGAAAAAGTAGTCATTTTTGAAGCGTATCAATTATTAATTCTCCTTTTTGCGCATCTATCATAGCTCTCCATATTGCAAGAAATGGTCTCCCTTAAATAATGGGAATCTCTTTATCTTCCTCCATATTTAATACTACAAAGTCTATAGGAAAAATAAATTTATCCACTTTTATTAATACATCTTCTATAACTCTTTTAGGATAGGTTATTAATCGATCAGCTAAGTGAAGTTTAAAAATTCATAGAGGCATAAGATTAGTACTCGCTCCTAAATCACATAATACTTTTCCATAAAACATTTCACCAATTGCACAAGGTATAGTAAAACTATCAGGATCATTTAACTTTCAGGAAGCTTTTTCTGAATAATAACACTACACTCTTCACAAAGTGCAATGGTCTCATGATCTGCAAACTTCCTTTTCTTATTTTATATTGTCGGCGTTATTTCAAGTTGGTTTGTGGGGTTGC
>NW_018224160.1:0-760 GCF_001263595.1 Phalaenopsis equestris
TATAATTAATTTGAGCATTATTTGGAGTTTTACTAACATAAAATATAACTTTAAAAAATTTGTCATGCATTTGTCCTAATACAGCCCCAATACCATAATCACTAGCATCACACATTATTTCAAATGGTTTCTCCCAGTCAGGTGGTATTATTATAGGTGCAATGATTAATTTTTTCTTTAATAATTCAAATTCTATTATGCATTCCTCATTAAAATCAAATTCTGCATCTTTTCTAAAAGTTGGCTTAGGGGTTTAGTTATTTTTGAAAAAAATTTTATGTAGCGCCTGCAAAAACTAGCATGTCCTAGAAAACTTCTCACCCCTTTAACATTATTAGGAGTTGGTAATTTTTCTATAACTTAGATTTTTGTAGGATCTACTTTCATGCTTTTTTTCAAAAATTTTATGCCCAAGAACAATACCTCCTGCAACCATAAATTGACATTTTTCCTAATTTAAGACTAGGTTGATTTTTTCACATATCTCCAAAACTTTTTCTAAATTATTAATACCTAACTCAAATGAAGTTCCAAATATAGAAAAATCATCTATAAACACTTCCATTCCATGTTCTATAAAATTGCTAAAAATTGACATCGTGCATCTTTGAAATATTGCAGGTGCATTGCATAGTCTAAAATGCATTCTGAAAAGCAAAAGTTCCATAAGGACTAGTAAATGTTGTTGTCTCTTGATCCTCTAGAGCAGTTGGAATTTGGTAATATCCAGTATATCCATCTAAAAAGAAATAGTTTTTGT
>NW_018224161.1:0-8346 GCF_001263595.1 Phalaenopsis equestris
CAGTTTTAAGACCACCTTTAATGGATTATGACATTATTTAGGAAATTTTTTCATCCTAGACTATTTGGAGTGAGAATTAAGTGTTAAATGTATTTGTACTCATTTTTGAATTAATATAAGTTTATTTGCATGAAAATTTGTGTTATTTTTAGCCTCAAATTGAAATAGTTATTATGAAGAATTTTGAGAGAGAGAGGGGAGTTATAAGAAGTTGAAAATAGTCATTTAAGTGCTATGAGACCATTTAGAGGTGGTTTACTTAGGTAAATAGTGCATTTTATTTTAATTTGAAGATTTTGAAAATTGTGCACCGGCGTCTAAGCGCCAGATCCACGCATAAGCACGAGCTAATCCGAGAGGCAGCGCCTAAGCGCCACTTATCAATGCTTAAGCGTCAGTTCACGAAAACTGATTTGTGAATGGTTAAAAGTGAAATTTTAGCCCAAAAATCACCATTTTTAACGCCACCATCACCTTCAAACTCTTGAGTTTGCAATTTTTGAGGGCTAGGGCACATCTTAAGTGAAGATTTCTTGGGGGAATCAAGTGAAATTTGCTAGATCCAAGCTGCTTGAGGTAAGAGCTTTACTTCCATGCAAAAATTTTAGATTTTCACCATGTATTTTGAGCACGTTTGGAGAAATTTGAAAATTCACTATTCATTGTGAGAAATGAGGAAAAATGTATGGAAATTGCATAGAAAGTATAGTTCGTGCTTTTAGAAGTTTAGTTTTGTAATTTAGACTTGATTTTTGAAGTTATTTTTGGAAATTATAAAATTTGTAGAATGTCACCAAGAATGAAGAGGAGAAAAGGAAAGAGCCCTTTTGATTCGAGTAAATTTGTTTGTTCGAAGGGTCAAGATCGGTATAGTGATGTGTTTCAATCATGAAACTGATTCAAGAGCGGTGTTTTAGGAACCCAGGTGGAGACGTAGAGGATTTAATCGTTCGCCGATAGTGGGAATGATTCTGTAGTGGGAATGATTCTGCTGATAGTGGGAATGATTCTGCTATTTCTCTGCTATTTCTCTACTATATTGGTTATTTCTGTTGTTAGGGAGTTCTATGCAAATCTCCCTGAGGCTGAAGACGATAAAGTCAGATAAAGTCATGGTTCGAGGAAAGTTGATACCTTTTTCACCTGAGGTAATCAATTTGTTCTACCATTTTCCCCCGGATACTTTATGTTTTTTATGCAAGTATGCAAATTAAAGTTCGACTGAATCAAAGTTAGATGAGATTATTTATTACTTGACTATTGGAGACGGGCTCTAGAAGATCACTAATGAAAGGAGAGTCAATTTTCCAACTTCAAAGTTATGTGCACCTTCAAAGGACTGGCACTATTTTATTTCTGCTCGTCTACTACCAAAAAATCATCTCAGTGAAGTTACTTGAGGGAGAGAGATGTTAAATTATTGTCTTCAAGAAGGAAAGTTCATCAACATTAGAGCTTTAATCTATCAGATTATTGATAAACCAAAAATATATGCATTTTAAGACCTATATTTTATACCTATTTTTGATGATATTGCACTTTAATGGAAGGTATTTTGATGTTTTCTTACAGGTTGTTGATTTTTATGGCTTAAAGCAAAAATAAAGAAAATTTTGAGTCAAAATGACATTTTTGAAGAAATGCTCAGCGCCGGCAGCGCCGACGACGCATAATAAATTAATGCGGATATTTTTTAATCAGCTCCAACGACGCCAAACCAGTGTCGATGGTGCCAAAGGCAGTGGAGACCCTGTTTTCGGAAGTTCTGATGTATTTGGATGATTCTTTGAAGAGTTTTTGAGGCACCTCTTGGAGAACCAACCTTGGGATCTATTTTGGGCCGAATTTCATAAAAAAAAAGTGCTCCTCTACGTTTTTCACTCTTCTACTTTCATTTTTCGCACCACATCATTCCACTCCACTTCCATATTGGAGTCAATTAGTGATTTTGTTTTCATATTTTAGAGTTTTTGTGGTGAGATTTAGTGTGAAACTTTTAGTAAGAGTGTTGGAGAAGGAGAAAAGTGAGAGATATCTTCTTCTTGCATTTCTAAGAAAAGGCTAAAAAGGATTTGCTTTGAAAAAGAGTTTTCTGATAAGTATTGTTTGTTTATCAGTGTTGTATGAACTTTCTTTTATAGATGAAATTTGTGTTTTGTTATTTCTTTCTCATGAAGTCTGAGTAGTTCCCTCCAGCTTTCTCCCTACTATGAGATATGGTGAAATGAAGAGATAATATGAATGTGTCAATATTAAATTGTAAAATAAATTGTGATGATTTTTCAACCCCAAACTTAATTTACTTTTTGATCTGGCCAATTGAATTATTAAAATGTGTTGTGAAACATATGATTTGTGAAATGGAGTATGAGTTCTACAACAAGTATGGATCACATTTGATTCCATGAAGGAGAACATCATTTATGGAATTAAGTGCAAATAAATAGGGAAATATTCTTTGTTGGGTGTAGAATTTGAGAACCTTTAGGGTGACAGACTAAAAGCTTCAATTCAGTCTTAGTGTTTAAAAACTGAAGCGAGAGCTAGCCTTCAGGTGAAGGGAAGTGAGAGCTCTAGAGTCAGAGCTGGTATGCTCCTAGCCTAGCCAAGGATTTAGGGACTAAACACTGAGATTAGCTAATGATTTTCTATGCACTGTATCAGGATAGAGAATTAAAATTGCTCTTATTTGACACAATACATATTATGAACATTTACCTCATCTCATTTTACCATAGCCTCATTGTAGTGGGAATGATGCTTTTTCACATAAGAATCTCCGTTACATAAACATAGTTAATAGATTAGTATTTGATATTTTAAAATTTGCATATTTTATTTGATAGTAGTTTACCAATTTAATTTTGATTACATCTCAATAATTGAAATTAGTGACAGTGATTTCAATTGACTTTCTGTGAATTTCCTAGCAAATTTGTCATTTCTAACTTAAACCTTCCCCGTAGGATCAATATTTGGGGCTTAAATAGAAGTTCATTATTACTTGATAACGATATGTATACTTGCATAGAATTCGAATATTAATTGATTATATTTACTTAAATTTTACACAATATATCGCAACAAAAAAGTCTAATCAACCATCATCAGTTCGGCCACTGCTGTTACAATTACAGGTTTGGGATTTGCTTCCTTGATCTTTTCTTTGTGTGAGCAGGTTGGAGTTAAATATGATAGCTAAGAAGAAGTGTTATTACCTCTAAAACCTCTCACTAAGGTGAATGTGAAGACTTATTCTGAGCATTCTATTTTTGGCTGGAGAGGAGGATTTTTGAGGAGTAGTGGAATGGAAACGCCGGATGTTTCTACCTCAGCTACTTCTACATCTAGACCATCTACCTCACATGCTTCTACATCTAGAAGTGAGTCTACTGAGACCTAAGATCAATTATTATTAAGATCAATTATTATAGTTATTATAGAAGATGATGGAGAATATAAATTTTAACGCTGATAAAGTTTAGAATTTAGAGCGTTTTGCAGAGCATACTGATAGGTATAGTAGGAGAAAGAGTGATTATGTAGAGAAATTCCACTAATCTCTGGAGAACCTTATTAGAGGTGACCCAAGAGTGCAATTTCCTCCAGATCCTTAATATCCTAATTATGAGATTGCAAAAAAGTGGTATAGCAGTGATTCAGAAGATGGGGAGTAGGACTAAGAGATTTTATTTTTATGTTTGTATTATGTTATGGACTATGTGGTCTGGTACTGCTACATTTGCATCTATGTGTTAATTTGGACTCTGTGTTGTGTTTAGGACTTTTATATTTTATTGTTGTTGTGATGTTTATGCTTTGTTAGTATTTAGTTTTGAAATTCTAGGGTAGTAATTGTTGTTGTGAATTTAGTATTATGATTTAGTTAGTTTAAAAATTAACTTAATTCTATATCTTTTGAAACATTGAAAATCTTGCTAAATTAGATCTTAAATTTAAATTTCAGAAACTGCAACCCTGTATTTTTCTCTTTTATTATGTTAGTGTGTTTATTTTTATGCTGAGATTGTGAAGTCATGTTAGTGTGTTATTTTTCTTTTATGTTTATACCAACTATTTGAAATCTATTGAATCTCTACATGTTAAATTGAAATGAAAATGATAGAAAATAATATAAAAAATATCAATTTACTCCTATTTTTAGTTTTTATACTTGTATCATTAGGGTTTAAAAATTCATGTTAGCATGTTATTTTAAATTTTCATTAGTGCTTATATATATCTGATGCTAAACTGTTTAAGCTGTTAAAAATTTAAGTTTGGGGGGGGGAGAAAAATATTTTCAAAACTTGAATTTTATTTGTTCTCAAATTAACTAGAAGTGAATTTGATTTGAAAAAAAATGATTATGTATATGATATTATATTATGGAAGTAAAATTTTGAGAAACTAAGTTTGATTTTAGAAATGAGTAAGAAAATTTAGTTGAAATTTTTAGTAATGAAGAAAAACTTTAAGTTAAAAGTTTTTAGTGTAGAAAATGTTTAATATAGTGTAACTATCTTTAGTAAGAAAAATTATATTTTTGAAAAAATTAGAATAAGTGAAAGACTTATATCAAGACTTTGCTTTAAAAAAGGAGAGGTGAAATTAAAAATAATTAAAGGTCTATACAGATATAGTAATCCTTGCCAAAAAAAAAAGAAAAGAAAAGAAAATGAAAAAGAAAAGAAAAAGAAAAAGAAAAAAATGTAAGGGAGGAGAAGCTTGAGGATTAGTGCCTAATCAAAAAATTGTTCCACATTTGGTCTTTTTAAAGTATAAGACTTGAGAAACTCTTAAGCTTAGGGATATAATATAGTAAGTAAAATTATTTAAAATAAAAATTTTTAAGTAGAGATAATAAAAGGACAAAATTCTAAATTTGGAAAATCTAGATAGGAACTCATATTTTCATCTTTCTTAACATTAAGAATTTCTAAACTTTAAGTTGGTCTCATTTTATGAATATTTTTTCTAAATTGGACTACTATATTTCTAAATCTACATTTTAGTAACACCTAAAGAAACTCATATACATATCATATATATTTAGTTTTTAAAGATTAAAGTGTCACTTGAGGACAAGTAACATTTTAAGTTTGGGGGATTTTGATACAGTTAAAATATATAGTGTTTTTAAACACATTTTTATACCTATTTTTGAGATATTATGCTTTAATGGAAGGAATTTGTGTGTTTTTCTTTTAGGTACAGGTAAACGGTAAAAAATGCTTAAAGAGGTGAAAAATAATCAAATTTGGAGCAAATATGTGAAAAATGTGCAAAAGTGTTTTGGCGCCTAAGTGCCAGATCTGGCTCTTAAGCGCCAGTTAGACAGGGAAGGTTGCCGCCGGTTAGACAGGGAAGGTTGCGCCTAAGGGCCAGTGGCACCGCGCATAAGCGCCAGTGGTAGTTATTTGATGAGAAAATTCAGTTTTTGCAAATTTTGAAGAGGTTTTTGAACACCCATTGGCTTAATAGGTTGTTACAACCACCATGGACGAAAATTATTGTGAAAGGAAGAATCTCTTAAGGAAATACATCGAATCAAGACATATTTTGAAGAGATACCAAGACACCTTCTGGATATTTATAAAAGAATGAAGATTGAGTCTTTGAAAGTGTGCTTGAAAAGAGAAAGTTTTGAAAGTTCTTGATGTTAAAATTTGTTGTGAGAAAACGTAAGAACCGGGCTGGTATTGTCTTAGTCAACAATTGGAAAGAATCACATGAGGTTGTATGAATGAGAATGTAGTTCATATGATTGAGTTCAAAGAAATAGGGAAATATTCATTGAAGGGTGTAGAGTTAGAGGACTTTAAAGTGACAGATTAAAGTCCCTAATTTGGTTTACTGTTTTAGGTTATGATACGAGATGTTAACCCCCAAGTGGATGGAATCAAGGGACCCTAGAGTGAGATCAAGTATCTTCCCTATATAGCCGATCTTCAAAACTATTCAAACTTTAAATTAGCCAATGTTCTTTATAGCATCTCTACTAATGGTAAAAAGTAATATTGCTCCTATTTGACTTAACACAATTTACATATTTCCACAATAGAATTCCTATTACTTATTTTTGATTCATGATAAGAAGAAATATATTTTCATATTTATTGCTTTTCTTCTACAAATATTCTAGTTATCTTCTTAAATTGTTGTTGTTCCATCAAAATATTGAAAATACCAAAAATACTTTCATTATTGGAAAATCGTCTTTAGTTTAAATAATTATCTTTTTAAAATTAGAAAGTTTTCAAAAGTGTATATTGCATAAATTTCCTATGGGTTCGATATTCTAGTCTTAATCAAAATGTCTTATATTACTTGATAACGATACATATACTTGCATAGTATCCCAATATATATAAATTAAAAAGTTAAATTCTTATTTTTCATCAGGATCAAATTTTTGGTTTTGCTACAAAATAAGGAAATAAAAGTGAAAGATATAATCAGAATTATTATTATACTGTTGCTTATAAGTAGTTTTGAGATCAGGTATCGTCCGTTGATCGGCAGCATGGGGCTTTCACCTCGAAAATCCATTAACTAGTAGGCTCCTTCTACGTAGACCTTTTCAACCACAAATGGTCCCTCCCAAGTTGGCTCGAATTTTCCACCTATATTGCAGAGTGCAAGAATAGGCCTTTTGAGCACGAGTACAAGGTTACCAACTTTGAATGTCCTTGAGCGAACCAATTTATCTTGAGCTTGTACCAACTTTGCCTGGTAAAGTTTTAAGTGTTGTTGTGCTTCAAGTCATTTTCTCTCAAGAATCTCTAGTTCTTCAAGTCTGTTTTACACTTTCTTCCGTTATAAGTTGATTGGCAACAACAACTCTGAGAGACGGTGTCTGGATTTCTAATGGTAGTACGACCTTAGAGCCGTACACGAGAGTAAAAGTTCTGAACATCGTCCAGTAGTCCCACAAAACTTCTAATAATTGGTTGTGGCAAACTCTTTTATTTTTATCTATTATTTTCTTTAAAATCTGTACCAATTTCTTTTTGAAGGCTTCGACCAATCCATTTGCCTTACGATAGTAAATTGTAGAATATCTCCAGTCTATCCCGTGTTGTTTGATGAAAATGTTGATTTTGGTGCTTTTAAAGGCTGTCCCATTGTCTGAAATTATTCTTCACGGTACTCCAAAATGGTAGACAATTTGACTTTTGAAGAATTGAAGGACGTGATGTGCTGTAACCTCTCGTAGTGGCAATGCCTCTACCCATTTGGAGAAATAATCTGTAGCGGTTAGTATAAAGCTGTGTCCTTTAGAGGATGGAGGGTCTATCAATCCTATTATGTTCGTGCCTCAACACTGGAATGGCCACGAGGTAACAGTTGGGTGCAGCATAATCGGAGGTTGGTGTAAGACCACCCCATGCACCTAGCACTGGTGACATCTTCTGGCTATATCCATGCATTTGGACATCATTGCCGGCCAATAATATCTGAGTCTCTTGATCTTTATTTTCATCTTCGACCCTGACTGGTGAGCGCCACACAATTCGACATGTACTTTTTTGAAAATATTTTGTGCCTCTGCTTTGCTTAAACATCCTAGCCACATCTGGTCGAACGATCTCCTGTAGAGGACATCACCTACTAAAGCGTATGACATAACCCTTTTTATAATGTAATGCGCTTCAGACTTCTTTTCTGGCAGCTTTTTAGTATGCAAATATTCTATCAATGGCTTGTACCAATCTTCGTTAATATCCGCAATCTCAATTATCAATCGTCTTCTTTCTCGAGCTTGTGTAGAGTTTTGAGGTCGATTTAAGAAAAAACTTGTCTTCCTTGTACTGTGAGATCAATGGAATCCTATGGGGTAGATGCTAATTCTTTTGTGAGTTTTTCTAGAGTGTCAGCATGGACATTATCTCCCATAAAAATCCAATAGAAACTTACATTAGGAATCTGTTCCAGCAGCTTCATCTTGTACTGATGGTATTTTGCTAACCTTGGTTTCAAAATCTTGTATTATCCGATGACTTGTTGGATGATGAGTTTTGAGTTTCCAAAGATGCACATGAAAACAAATCTTGTTTTGTTTTCAGCGTTTTGAGTGTTGTGGCTTAGGTTGAGAAAATACCTAATTTAGGTGTGTTATGTAACGTTTATTGTATCTCTTGGAATTTATATATAAATGTGATGTTTTGTTTTGTAAAAGTCTGTATGTGTTAAATACATCATTCAACTATTTAAAATTATGTTTATAAAGATTAAATGGATGTCGTTTAGGCTTAGAATTGATTGAAATCGCAAAAATATATAATTTGGACAAAATCAATAGACCCCACCGACGGCGCCCTCTACGCCGCCGACGCCGCCCTT
>NW_018224162.1:0-363 GCF_001263595.1 Phalaenopsis equestris
AAGTACTAACTAAACTTCCCAAGCAATTTCCATAGTTTTTTCTCCAGTTTTCACCATGAATACTAAATTTTTGAAATCTTCCAAATGTGCTTAAAATATATGGTGAAAATCCAAAAATTTTGCATAGAAGTAAAGTTCTTACTTTAAGGAACTTGGATCTAGCAAATCTCACTCGATTCGACCAACTCCAAATTTCAGCCCTAGCACTCAAAATCGCGAACTCGAGTTGGGGGAGACGATAGGAGGCGTTAAAAATGGCATTTTTGGACCAAAAATTCACTTTTAACCGTTTACGAACTAGTTTTTGTGAACTGGCACTTAAGCACGGGTAAGTGGCGCTTAGGCGCCTGCCTCTTGGGTTGG
>NW_018224162.1:718-5504 GCF_001263595.1 Phalaenopsis equestris
CTCTTTCTAATGTCATAAATTTTCGAACACACAATCAGAATTATTACTTTATAGTATTTTACCATATAAGTGTAATAATGTCATGTTTAATTCTTCTTAAAATAAATAAATAAATCATGTATTCATTTAACATCTTTTTGGAACCTGAAAGTCAAATTTTATTTAATTTTTTAATTTTGCTTTTTAAAATGGTAGAATGAAATTAATTTATTAGAATAATGAATTATATTATCATTTTTATTTTAATAAAATAATAATACTAAAAAAAGATATGATGTGCATAAAAAACTAACTTCAATATATATTTAAGTTGAGTCGGGTAAAAACCATGATTGTAAGAACTCACACATCCTTTTCTTTAGCTTGAATTATTGCTCAAGTTCGAGTTCAGCTTGCTTTCAAAGCTCAAGTTTAAACTTGTAAACCAAGAAAAGCTTGATGAACTAATTGTTGAGCTTAACCTTGCAATCATACATGAAGCAATATCTTTTCAATGATGAAGAACATAATGATCGGTATGCAAGCTCGTTTAATGGAAGGGTGAGAAGAAGAGAGAATGATATATATCACATAAGACCCCAACAACGACAAAGATATTCGAAGTAGTGAAGGAAAAGAGAAAAATGAGAATGATAAAAATCTCAGAAGTCAAAAACAAATATGATATCTGATAACACCTCAAGAACAACAAAGTTGTTAGTACTGCAGGTAAAGAAGATAACAATACACCATAAAATGAGCATCATCGGTATAACAAATGACAACTCAGTTGGGGAAAAAAAAAACGAAGCCCTTCTAAATTAGATGAAAGAGAAAGAGGTAGTGAAGATGTACTATTAAGGAATATGAGAAAGCAAAGATTAAAAATTTAAGGTTTATGGAAGTTTGATGTTGCAATAATTAAGTTTTTTTTTGTTTTCTTTTGCAAACACCTCCTTAAAATTTTTAAATTTACAAGCATGCTAGCACATAAAATAAATAAGCAAACTCTTCGTGCTAATTAGTTGAGATAGAAGGAGTTGGAACTCAAGCTAATTTAAGACATTTTTTTTGCCTAGCAAGATGAGAGCTCAAATATTTATGACTTACTTATAAGCACAAATTTTTTTTTTCAAACTCCTTAATTACCCAAACTCAAAAATTCTCGTTCATACATCTAATTAATAACTCACATTATTTAAAAACAAATTTAAAATAAATAGAACATCACCACAACTCAAGAACTCATTTGAAACTCAATCCCACATAACTATGGTCCATAAACCTACATTAAAATAAACTGAACACAACAAGGAAGGGATAATGACCATTGAGCTAATGCTCCTAAGCTAAGGGTGTATTACTTAGAAAATTTGTTGAGTATATTCTCATTGAATCACAAGAGAAGTGGTACGCATTTTGCATATTAACACCTTAGAATTGTAATAATTTCACTTTAGATAAGATTATTTTTCCTCCAATCACACATTTTTAGCAGTTCAGTACCTACAGGCGGCGCTCTTATAGCTGTTCGTGCAGCGCAATTTTTTTTCCAAGAAACCAGCAAAGTGGAGTTTTCTTGTTCATTTCGGTATGTGCGGGGGCGCGATTATCTCGGATTACATCGCAACAGCGAGGCCACAGAGGGTCACCGCCGACTATCTCTGGCCGGATCTGAGGAAGAAGAAGAAGGGAAGCCGAAAGATTCGACGGGCGGCGTATGAAGATGATTTCGAGGCTGATTTTCGGGAATTTGAGGACGAGACTGACGTTAACGAAGCGGTTGATGTGGATGACGAAGAGGAACTGATCGAGGTGAAGCCGTTCGCGTTCCGCTCAAATGGGCCGCCGTTATCCCTAGGTAAGCATGTTGCCTCTTTTTTTGTGTTTACAATTAGTTTTAATCATTGATTTCCATTCGATATTGTTCAGCGGGGGAGGGGAAGGTTATTGGGTTTCTTGCTAAGTATTAATATTGTGTAAATTGGATTTTAACCCTATGATTAATTGGAGGAGGAGCTTGAGAATAGGGTTTGATGACATGCATGTTGAAGTATACAGTGCGATTTTGTAGGATTTTCGTGTTTTTTTTTTCTTTATTTTGCTTGCTAATATATATGCAGGATAGAGTTTTTTTTATGAAGAAGCATCCATGATTTCATCCGTCAATAATCATTTGATTTTTCAGATTCTTATTTTTGGAGCTTTACAGGCTCAATCCTGACATATTTGATCTGATCCTAGTACTTGATATGTCCCGTTCTGTATTGGATTTCTTTATCTTTTTTTCTTATATTGCTGGGGTTTGAAGGTTCTTTTTGCAACTGATGTTCTCTTAGTTAATCTTTAGTGATCTCGCTTTTATTAAGATTATATCGGTATGAAACTGATGTTCTCCTATTTTTTTTTAAATCTTGCAAAGAGCACGGTGGTGAGTATAAGCCTTTGCTAATCGATTTAACATGACTTTTGATTAACATTCTGTATATTTGATGTTGGAGTGCAACCTAGGAGATTTGTTTAATTCCGTATATTCTCGCTCCCGTCAAAGGCAGTTCTCTCCGAAGCCAGTTCTTGCGGATTTTCTTCAACAAACCAAAAGGTTGTCACAAAACTTATTTGCAATCTAAGTTTTTTTCTATTTTTTAAAATTCAGAGGTTATATATGTGAAAGTTTCAATTTTGATATTTTCAGTAAGCATTTATCCTAATAACTAAAATCTCAACGATTCACACCTTATGCAAAAATTTGTTCTTTGAGGCCATTTTTTCTTTGCTTCTATTGATCTGGCTTAATTATTTCCTTGTTGTCCCATGAAGTTCATAGGAAGGACGCTCGTTATGGGCTTCTAATATTTATTTATTAGTATGTTTCTTTGATTTAACTGAAGAAGAACAATCCCCCTCTAATACAACCCTTGTTCCTTAGCTATAGAAGGGAGCACCCTAATTACCATGAAATGAAATGTAAATGGAAGGAAATGAAATGAAAACTGAACAAATGACATTAATTTTAAAGCAAAATATAATCATTTCATTTAATTCATGGTCGTTTTGCATCAATTATACATAGATGTATCAACTTCTATTGTTTCTTTGTTTGCTTAAATACTTCAAGAAATCCTCGTAGGTACCTAATTCATAGAAATTTATGGATGTTATATCATGTATCCTAATTTCTTTCTAATTATTCTCCCCAAAAGTAGAAGAAATAGAGAAGGTTTAAATAAGCAAATAAAATAAGATAGTTCATGCTATTTCAAACCAGAGCAAGCCATTTTTCATATTTACATTTCCCAAAGTAGATATTTACATTGTTCTTCTGTTTTATGATTTTTTTGTCATGAAAAGAAACATTTTATGCCTATCCATGTATCTGACAGAACTCAATGAGTAAAGTTAGAGAGGCTGGAACATCGGCCATGTGGGATAGAGAAGTTACTACAATCTTTTGTGATTTATGTGTAAGGGAGGTTGAGGTGGGAAATAGACCCACTACATTTTTTAACAAAGAAGGATGGCAAAGTATTTTAGTTAAATTCAAAGAAATGACTGGAAGAGATTACGATCGCATGAAAATGAAGAACAAATTGGACCAGTTAAAGAAGGATTGAAAACTATGGAAAGAACTAAAGCAGGAATCAATAGGAATGGGTTGGGATCCTATTAAGTGCACAATAGATGCACCAGAGGAATGGTGGGCTGAAAAACTACAGGTACATAATTTAATATTTTTACTTTATGTTTAATCTAATTTCGCATTGACCTGACACTACCTTATTAATGCACATTTATTATCTATAACAGGCAGTGCCGTCAGCTAAAAAATTTAAATTTGTTGGCATTGATCCAGTAATGGAGGAAAAACTAGATGGAATGTTCACTAGGATTGTCGCTACAGGAACTCATGCGTTTACCCCAAATGATATAGGGTTGAGCAGCTCAGTTCAAGAGATGGATACCATGCAGATAGGTGATTCAGGAGACCACCCTAGCCATGTTCACACAGATGTTCAATCCACAAGTGTGCCCAAGCGTCCCAGGGTAGAAAAGAAGAACAAAGGGGTTGCTTTCATTAAAGGCACTATAGATGCACTTGTTGAAACATGTAAAGCTTGGTCTTCTTCTTCGCAAGACAGCTCAATTGATGAGTGTCTTCAGGTCCTGAATACATATTCTGATGTTAAGGCAGATGATGATGACTACATTCAATACGTGAAGGTGTTACGAGATCCAACCATCGGACAGTATTTTATGAAGTTGAAACCGAAATACCATGTGAAATACTTGCGATCTTTTATGGACGTCTGAATATTTGAGTTTTTAATGGACTTTATTTTCTATTCTTCTATGTTATGTTAATGTTAAGCACATTTTTTTAATCTCCGTTGTTGATGTTTTGGACAGTTGACCTTTATATGTGATTGTTCTTTATGTGTGGCCAATTTTATTATATATTGTTTTTATTTTGCCCAAAGTTCATGTTATTTTTCTTTCATAGCATACTTCTATTTTCATTACTAAAGTTAATTCCTTTAATTTTTAATAATTTTGTAGTATGGATGAAGAAGATATCCACCACATACGCACAGTCGCGTTTACCTTGACCTTATTGTATTATTACTATCTCAAATACGTTGACCGAAACCCATGTATGACTTCAACTCAAGTAGGAGACAGATGGGTTGGTGAGTTATTACGGGGCCATCCAGCACAGCTCTTTAATATGTTCCGTATGACACTAGAAATATTTCATGATCTCCTAAATGAACTCCGGATCAATCATGAGTTTCACGGCTCTGCAAAA
>NW_018224162.1:5936-6361 GCF_001263595.1 Phalaenopsis equestris
TTTACCTTTGTCATGGCTGGATGGGAAGGAAGCGCTCACGATAGTCGTGTTTTCAAGTTCTCTACCAGAAACTTGAGACATGGATTTCCATACCCACCTCCGGGTAAATACTATTTGGTTGATGCTGCATATCCGTTACAAAGGGGATATCTGAAGCCCTATCCAGATACCAAGTACGACATTCCTGATTTTGAATAATCTAGTGGTGTCACACGAGGCCAAAAAGAAGTTTTTAACAAAAGACACTCTTCATTGCGTGGGGTAATTGAAAGAGCGTTTGGAGTGTGGAAGAAGAAATGGGTCATATTACGGGATATGCCGTCCTACCCTTTTCCAAAACAAGTACAAATAGTTGTTGGTACAATGGCGCTACACAATTTCATCCGACGCCACCCTTCCAGATCGGATGCGGAGTTTGCCATTTT
>NW_018224162.1:8910-12520 GCF_001263595.1 Phalaenopsis equestris
TTTTCATTTTATTTTTGCATTTGTTTATGTTGATATGTTCTTTTATGATGGTTAATAGCTTCACCGCTTCTATGGTGGGTAACGGTGGAGCAGTTTGGACGGCCACGTAAATTTGTTGTCAGCAATCGCTGGATCTACACTTGGGTAAGTTTACTTTTTATATGTCCTTATTTTTTGGACTGATCGATCCTATTTTTTAAAATGCAGAAGAATGAGTTCCAGACATTGCGGGAAGTCCGAGAAATTGACATGTCGTTGAGGACTACCGTCGTTGCTGTTAACGTTACGCCAGACACAGCTACGGGAGGCAATTTTACAGGTGCCCGCGGTGGGGACAAGGACCTGAAGACTGTAAATTCTTCAGGTGGACGGACAATACAACTGTTTCTACGATATCCCAATTGGACACAGGTACTAGGAGTTCGAGAGTACCACAACAGGAGACCACCGCATATGGTTCGAGTTCTTCCGTGTATACCGCACCCCATCAAGACACACTTGCTCGGGGTTTTGAGGTATCAGAAACGGGCAACATCCGTCATGATGTGACTTTACATGTTAAACTCAATATTGTCATATTTTTCCTTGTAATTTTAACATGTTATTTCTTCTTTTTTTGGGTCTTTCTATAATCCATATTAGAGTTTCATAAATGTGTATTGAACTTTCATATATATCACTATGTTTTTTTGATGTAATCACAACTTTTTTGAGTTATATAAATATTATTAAACTTTTTTGCATTTTCATTCAAAAATAATATTCTGCTACACAGATTATTCATTCAACTCAAAAAATTTACAAATAAGCTGTTTACAAAATGCACTAACCAAACAACTAAACTGCTTATCAGAACAGGGGCAAAAGGGTCAATTTTTCACAATCAGCTATTTTCCAGACGCGTTAACCAAACAGCCAGACAACTTATCCGGATCAGCTGGTCATAAGCAGATTATCAGGATAAGCTGCTTATCAGCAGAAGCTGGATAAGCTGCAGCTGCCCCAAACAGACCCTTATTTCCACTATTCATCAGAAGGAATGAATTCTTGTCTCTCATTAATCTCTCTAGGAATATAGAGTTTATAAAACAGATGGTGGTGACGAGCTCTAATACTATCATCTTTGAACCACTTTTTCGTAAGGAACATCACCTTATCCGCTTCCTCTACAAAACTGGTGTGGTTGAATTGCATCTTAACTTGCCACCCAATATGTTCTAGATGAGCATGAAATTTAAGCACCTTAGTCTCTAATACAGATATAGTATTCTCCATCTTGTTGATCTTCTCTGATATTCCTTTAATAATAACGATAAAGAAACTGTTATACATTTCTTGTGCACTTTAACTAATGAACTTCTTTTTAATGGCTTCTTCTTTCTTCTTCAAATCCATCTCGCATGAAGACATTTTTTCTAAACCTCTCTTTTTAGACTTTTAGGGCTAAAAAGGGAAATATTTGTGTCGTAATACGCACGTACTCACAAACCCCTTCTATTTGTAGGCCTAATTCCCCCTTATAACTTCTAGGAATGACTAGAAACTACAAAGACACGTTTATTCCAACTAAATTGCAGTTACACCTTCTAGAAATCAAAATTTGCACATGTGACTAAATTGTCGCGCTTAAGTGCCAGTGCACATTTTTGGACCAGTCAACTTAACGTCCAAATTCTCATTCTGACATGTCTGCATCACTAAATAAAGTCTAAAAACCTTTACGAGCACATAACAAACTCAAAAATACTACCTTAAATTTCTTAATCAGACTCAAAATAACAATCAAAGCAAAAACACACTAATAAATATGGGTTACCTCCCACAAAGCACTTGGTTTTACGTCGTCAGCCCAACGTAACCAGTGCTCATTCTGGTTGACCCAGTATCATTCCATCATCATATTTTTGTTGATCCCCTATATAATAAGGTGTCAGTCTATGTTTATTCACTTTAAAAATTTTTTCAGAGTTAGGATCTTTAATATCCACAACTCCATAAGGATAAACTTTTATCACAACAAATGGGCTGCCAACGACTTTATATATGCATGAAAATATAAGTATTTAATACTGCTGCTAAAAGATAAAATTCCTCAGCAACTGCACCAAAAACTTAAAAATAGTTATGAATTTGATAAAGATGTATGTATAAAATATTCAATAATTGTAAAGTTACACTTATCAACACAAGTATAACACAAGTATACGTATCGCTCAAGTAATATAGGGCTCTAATGGAGTCCTAGATATCATTCCCACAGCGAGTAATATTAGAACTACGAACTAAAATTTTAGAAAAGCAATACTTAATCGTAACAATGGAATTCTAATTACTTATCTGTCACTAATATGCAATTGAAACAAATATGTAATTTTAATAACTCTTAAATAACTAATTATACTAATAAAGGTTTTAATGTGATATTCAATATAAAAGAAAGCATCATTCTCCTTGTCAAGGAATTATAGTGAATGGATAAAGTGAATCAGTTTAAATTATATTGTGTCAAATAGGAGCATACATATTCCTTAGCCTTTGGTCGAGGCATAAAGAATATTGACTAATCCTATGCTTGTTTACTAAATCCGTGGCTAGGCTGGGGTGCTGGGAGGATACCGACTGTCACTTCAGATCTCCCATGTTCCCCTAGCCTGAGGGCTAACATCTACACTTCAGCACCCAAACAATAGGACTAATTAGGGATTTTATTATGTCACTCTAAATTCTCAAATTCTACGCCAGATATTTTTATTTTCCTATTTATTCGTACCCAACTTCCAAGGTCTTTGACCTCCCTGAATCTTGGATGTAATCTTCACTTTAGTTGTAAAACTCAACATATTTTAAGAAATCAATTTACCAGATTGAAAGTAAATTAAGATCGAAGTGAAAAGATCATCACAACTTCTTTAACATTTTCATGGCTCCACCAATTCAGATTATCATTTCACAAATATCAAGACAAGCCGAAAGACGGAGAAAACTACTCAGATCTCAGGGGAAGACACAAAAAAACTCGAAATTCATATATAAAAATAAATTCATACAAACTACAACAAGTAAATAACACTAATCTCTAATTTCTCCCCAAGCAAACTCCTCGAAGTTCCTCTGAATCTCTTCCTTTCTTTACAGTACACAGAATCGAAGTGGCAAAGGGGAAGAAATCTCTCACTTTGCCTCCACTCTTGCAATCTCTTGATGAATTCCTCACAATTTAGACTCTCTACACTTTCCCAATACTTAACTCTGGAGTCTTCTCCTCCATATTTTTGGCCAAAGTCCTCTCTTTAAAGATGTGGATGACTTTTCCGAAGAGTTGCCTAAGCATCCCTTTAAAATTCATCCTCATCAGATGCATTGTTGGACATAACCACCGAGCTCACCATCGGTGGCCACGAGGGCGCCATCGGCGGGCCTTCTAATTAAATTAAATCTGGAGTCTCGGGAAAATTCCACCGTAGGCGCCCTAGTTCAAATCTTCACATTTTGGTCCTTTTCGCTCCAAATTCACTCTTTTTTGCATCTTTTTGCTCTAATGACCCTAATTCATCATTCTTGCAACAAAACATCAAAAAAATCTTTCTTTAAAGTGCAATATCATCAAAAA
>NW_018224162.1:14094-15214 GCF_001263595.1 Phalaenopsis equestris
CTCTATCAGTGATAATAATTCTAGGCATTCCGTATCTAGTGAAAATATTTTTCATTAAAAATCTTGAAACACTTTTAGCGTCATAACGAGGTAAGGCATGTGCTTCAATCCACTTAGAAACGTAGTCTACTGTAATTAATATATATGTCCCCAAAAGAAGGAATAAATGGTCCCATGAAATCTAATCCCCAGACATCAAAGATCTCAACTTCTAACATGAAATTCAGAGGTATTTCATTTCTTCAAGATATATTGCCTACTCGTTGACATCAATCATAAGTTTTTATGTATCTATAAACATCTCTAAAGATAATAGACCAATAAAATCCAGCTTTTACAATTTTATAAGCAGTTTTATCAATCTCAGAATGTCCTCCAAATTCAAAATCATGATATTTCTGAATGATTTGATAAGTTTCTTCATAAGGTATACATCGCCTCATAATCAGATCCTTACATTGTTTATATAAATAAGGCTTATCCCAAAAATATGCTTTCGCATCATGAATGAATTTTCTTTATTGTTGCAGTGTCAGCATAGGTGGCAAAATATCAGTTACAATATAGTTAACAATATCAGCATACCATGGTATTTTCCACTCATTAATATTATAAAGTTGTTCATCAGAGAAACTATATGTAATTTCATTGTCGGTGTCAGATAATTCATGATTTTCTAATCTCAACAAATGATATCTTGACAGATGATCAGAAATTTGATTATCAGTTTTGTTTCTATCAATAATCACAAGATCAAATTCTTGCATCAAAAGTATTCATCTAATAACCTTAGTTTGGCATCCTTTTTTTGAATCAGATTTTTAATAGCAGAGTGATCAGTGTGTACAACACATTTAGCTCCAATTAAATAAGATCTAAAGTTGTCTAAAGCATGCACAATGGACAGTAACTCTTTTTCAGTAACAATATAATTAATTTGTGCATCATTAAGAGTTTTACTAACGTATATATAACTTTAAAAATCTTTTCATACCTTTGTCCAAGAATAGCTCCAATTGCATAATCACTAGCATCCCACATAAGTTCAAATGGTTTCTTCCAGTTAGGTGAAACAATAATAAGGACTGTGATTAACTTTTTCTTTAATAACTCAAAGGCA
>NW_018224163.1:0-591 GCF_001263595.1 Phalaenopsis equestris
CCCTAAACCCTAAACCCCTAACCCTAAAACCCTAACCCTAAACCCCTAACCCTAACCCCTAAACCCTAAACCCTAAACCCCTAAACCTAAACCCTAAACCCTAAACCCTAAACCCTAAACCCTAAACCCCAAACCCCAAACCCTAAACCCCAAACCCTAAACCCTAAACCCTAAACCCTATACCCTAAACCCTATACCCTAAACCCTAAGCCCTAAACCCTAATCCCCTAACCCTAAGCCCCTAACCCTAAGCCCCTAACCCCTAAACCCCTAACCCCTAAACCTCTCAACCCTAAACCTCTCAACCCTAAACCTCTCAACCCTAAACCTCTCAACCCTAAACCTCTCAACCCTAAACCTCTCAACCCTAAACCTCTCAACCCTAAACCTCTCAACCCTAAACCCTAAACCCTAAACCCTAAACCCTAAACCCTAAACCCGAAACCCTAAACCCGAAACCCTAAACCCTAAACCCTCAACAATAATCCCCTAACAACCCTAAACCCCCCTAAACCCTAAACCCTGAACCCCTAAACCCTGAACCCCTAAACCCTAAACCCTAAACCCTAAACCCTAAACCCTAAACCCTAA
>NW_018224163.1:697-5452 GCF_001263595.1 Phalaenopsis equestris
AGACCCTAGACCCTAGACCCGAGACCCTAGACCCTAGACCCTAGACCCTAGACCCTAAACTCTAAACCCTAAACCGAAAACCCTAAAACGAAAACCTAAACCGAAAACCCTAAACCGAAAACCCTAAACCGAAAACCCTAAACCCTAAACCCTAAACCCTAACTAAACCCTAAACCCTAAACCCTAAACCCTAAACCCTAAACCCTAAACCCTAAACCCTAAACCCTAAACCCTAAACCCTAAAAATACAAATATACATGTTTAGGGTTTAGGGTTTAGGGTTTAGGGTTTAGGTTTTTAGAATTTAGGGTTTTAGGGTTTTAGGGTTTAGGGTTTAGGGTTTAGGGTTTAGGGTTTTGGGTTTTGGGTTTAGGGTTTTTTTTAGGGTTTAGGTTTAGGGTTTAGGGTTTTTTGTTTAGGGTTTAGGGTTTAGGGTTTAGGGTTTAGGGTTTACGATTTTTAGGGTTTATGGTTTACGGTTTACGGTTTAGGGTTCATGATTTAGGGTTGTTTAGGGTCTTCTAGGAAGGAATTCATGTCTATCCATGTTTAACATTCTTATTTGAAATATCAGTGGAATTTCAAATTCTAGCTCTCTTAGTAGATTGAAATCATTAACTAGGATCCATAAAACTGGAATTTTTTCTTTTTTTGAGTCGTTGGTTTCCTCTTCTCATGAGCGTATTTTGGCTAAGCTTAAACAATTTTCTTGCTTTCGTAATTGCTCTAATAAGATTTGGGTTTTCTGGAGGAAGCATATCACTCTGGACATCATCGCTGATGATGGTCGGTTCGTTCACACTTATTTCACGTTAGATTATTACTCAGGTTGGCTTTCGTTTGTTTATGCTAGCATTTTAACTTCGGCTTGTTATGATTTATGGAACAAAATTACTAGCATGAGCACTATTCTTTCTGATTAATTGTAATAGAGCTCCGGGTCGTGACAATTTTACCTCTGATTTCTATATTAAATGTTGGAAAATTGTCGGGACTGATGTGGTGCAAGCCGTCCAAAGTTTCTTTAAAGGCGAAACTTCGGGGAAATATTTCTCCGCTGCCACTCTGGTTCTTATTCCCAAATCTACCCACAAAAGTAATTGAGAGCATTTCCGTCTAATTTCTCTTACGTCTGTTATTTCTAAAGTAATTAGCAAAATTGTTATTAAGCGCCTCCAACCTCTATTAAATTGAATTATTTCCCATAACCAATATGCGTTCATTCAGGGCCGGGGTATTATGGATAATATCATGCTTGCCCAAGAACTTTTGTTGGAAATTGATAAAAAGTGGTGGGGTGGTAATATGATTGCTAAGCTTGACATTCGGAAATCTTATAATTCTCTTAATTGGACGTTTATTTTGTATGTTCTTAAAGCTAGAGGGTTTCCTCCCTCTTTTTGTCATATCATCCATAATTGGCTTATTTATAATCAGTATAGTATTTTTATTAATGGGGAGATGCATGGTTTCTTTAATGCGGAACGAGGGATTAAGCAGGGAGATCCACTTTCGCCGACTATTTTTATTCTTGTTTTTTATTATTTCTCCTGTCTTATTAATTTCAAATTTAGTCATTTGCCTAAACTTCAGTATGCTAACAAGGCTCACATGCTTGTTTCTCATTTAGCTTATGCTGATGATGTGGTTCTTTTTTCTAATGCTACCAAATACTCTATCCAAATGATCCAAAACATGTTGGAGGAGTTTCAGCTACTTTTGGGACTTCAATTTAATGTCTCTAATTGCCACCTTTACTTTGTTAAATCGGTGAATCATAATATTGCTTCTTGGGCGGTCAATTTCACTCATTTCACTATTTCTACTCTCCCGATTAAGTATTTGGGCGTTAACTTACTCAAGGGCTGAACTAGGCAATCTCAATTGAAGACGGATGATGTGGTGGATAAGATTAGAAGACGGATGCTTGATTGGAAAACAATCTTTTGTCCTTCGGTGGTCGTATTACTGTGTTAAGAAGCATCGTGCAAAGCATGTCTTTGTATGTTTTACAAGTTATACACATTAATTATACACATTAATTATACACATTAAAAAAAATACCCAGAAGATTCCGGAATGATGTTTCAATAATTTTTTATGGGCCAGTACCCACTCAGGTCAGAAGTGGTGCTCCTGGAAGGAGATCTGTAAACCTTTTGTTGTGGGTGGTTTAGGTTTCAAGCAACTTCATCACATTGCCGATATTAATAACTTTAAGCATTGGCTTAATTTTTGGAGAGGTATTTCGTTATGGGCTATTTATTTATATGAAAAATATTATAAACATTTTCATCGTACTTATGTCTTGTAGAGGAAGGGTGATTCCAAGATGTGGAAGAAACTTCTCCAAGTTAGAGATTGGGTCAAAGATTTTATTTTGTGGGATTTGGGGTCCGAGAATGTCTCTTTTTGGCATGACTCTTGGTCTCAGGTGGCTATACCACCTGGGGAGGAAGAGCATAATGATCTTCTTGTCTCTGACACTTGGGTCAATGATTTTTTGAACGTCCCTTTTCTCATTCAGCTTGTTGGAGTTGATTTGGCTAACTATATTTCGATCATTCCCTTTGATACTCAAAAGCCTGACACCCCCATGTTGAAGATGCAATCTAACAGCTCTATCTCTAAAACCATCTATCACTCGATGCATCGTTTCCAAGCTACCACTTGGGGGGTTAATATATGGGACCGAGCCCTTACTCCTTCTATGTCTTTTTTGGCATGGAGAATCTTCCATCAATTATTACCTTGTGATGACATTCTTAAACTTAAGGGTTTGAGATTATCCTCGCGTTGTTGCTTGTGTAATGTTGATGAGGAATATATGGAACATTTATTCTTTCTTGCCCTTTTGCTTTACAAATTTGAAGGTTGGGTGGACGTTGGTTTGGTACTGCTTTACACCCGGCTGCAGACTTAATATCCACTACTTCCTTGTGTAACCCGGATGGTAAGCGTAATCATTTTCTGCAAATCTATCCTGACATTATTTGTTGGTTCCTTTGGATGGCCCTAAATGATATCAAACACACTAATGGTAAGGCTAGATGGAGCAATGTGTTCTCCAACATTTTATCGTATTCTCTTAAAATTTTTAAGGTTAGTGGTAAGAAGGATAGTTTCTACTCTGGTATTAATTATTTTGAGTCTCTTAAACACCCTTCCCCGGGTCAGACGGCTTTGTCACAACTACCGTTATTGGTGAGATGGCAACCGCCTCCTTGTGGTTAGGTGAAGATTAATACTGATGGGAGTTGGAATCCCAATAGTGCTGGTTTTGGTGGTGTTGCGAGGAATGATAAGGGTAACTGCATCTTGTTTTTCTCTTCTCCTTCTTCTGCTGCCTCGCCTTTAGAGGTTGAAGATCATGCAATTGTTATGGCCATTTCTATATTTGTGTCTTTAGATTGGCATAATTTGGAGATCAAGACTTACTCCAAGCTCATTTATGACATGTTATATCTTGGTAAGCCAGTGTGTTGGGATATTGCTTACTATATTAATCGTATTAAGTGCTCTTCTTCTAGCATTTCTGTAGCTTGGAGGTTCATTCACCGGGAAGGTAATAGTGCGGCTAATTGGGCTGTTAATCTTGGTGCCTCGACTCAGAATGTTCTCGTCGGTACTGTCCCACCCCATCCGCTTAAGGTTTTACTTATTGGTGATTCGTTGGATGCCCCTTTTGTTTGACATGGTGAGGGTTAATTTGGGGGCCTGACCTCGGTATCCACTTCCTTTTGTTTTTTTCTACGCATTAAATTTTTGTTCCGATTGGATATTTTGGTTCTCATGCTGCCCCATTTGATTTTGGATAAGTTTTTTTATGTTTTTCCCGTTTGGTGTTTTTAAATTTAAAAAGAAATAATTGGGTGAATATGATTATAACCGTTTATATTAATGTTGGACTTTGGATGGATAATATGTTGGTTTTGAGGACAACATTTGCTGCACATTTTAGTTTTACTCTCTGCTCCTTAGTGTGCAGCTTTTGGCATTTAATGATCCCTGAGATTGCTAATTTTTGGTACACTTGCTTAAGGGGTTATCCTGTGGGAATTGATGATTTCTTTTACCTCTATAGTGCTTCCTGCCTCCATTTCCTCATGCCCTTATGGATTATTGGTTCGATTTTTCACTATTTTGCTACTAAGCATTGGAGTTTCGGCTAGCCTGGAGAGAGTTCCCATATGCATCTTTCTACAATATGTTGTGGATCGCTGGTTGACCTATCTAGTGAAGAATATAAGATATAGATTTTTGGCTTTAAACTTTGTGTGGAGCACTCTTTATTTTTTTGCAAGCTTGTTATTGTACACTGGGATTGCTAGAGATCCTTCAAAACATTTTCAGCTCGATGCGGTTTTCTTTTCAAGTTTCAAATTTTGCCTTCTCACTGGAACTACAAGCCTTCATTTTGATTCTGTTGCTCGACATTACTGTTGGATTGGGATTTTGTGTACATGTAGTGTGTACATGTAGTTTTGTGTACATGTAGTTTTTTGGGTATACTATTCCTTTGGTATACATTTTGGATGATTACAAATATTTTTTGGATGGTTATTTTCTTAAGGCATTTATTTTATTTCACGTTGCATTGTACTGCGGAGACTAGAACCCCTAGAAATATAATGTATTTTTTTTTTATTTTTAGATGGGGATCCACTATCCCTCTCAAACTTTATAATTTGTTTTAAATTAACGCGTGAGTAACGAGCTACTCTTTTAACTATATATATATATATATATATATAG
>NW_018224163.1:5524-6669 GCF_001263595.1 Phalaenopsis equestris
ATATATATATAGTTTAAAAGAGTAGCTCGTGGCTCCTTACGTGTTAATTAAAAAGAGATTACAAAGTTTGGGAGGGATAGTGGATCTCCATCTAAAAGCAAAAAATACATTATAGCCCTAGGGGTTCCAGTCTCCGCAGTACAACACAACGCAAAATAAAATAAAAGCCTAAAGAAAAAGCTATCCAAAAAATACATGTAATCGTCCAAAATGTATACCAAAGGAATAGTATACCCAAAAAACTACATGTACACGAAATCCCAATCCAACAGTAATGTCGAGCAGCAGCATCAAAGTGAAGGCTTTTAGTTCCAGTGAGAATGCAAAATTCGAAACCTGAAAAAAGGACCGCATCGAGTTGAAAATGTAGTGAAGGATCCCTAGCAATCCTGGTGTATAATAACAAGCCCATTAAGCCAAAATCCATCATCAAGATCCTGCATAAACATACATCTAAACCTGCACCGAAAATAAGATCCAAATATCTGGAATGTATGAGGGAGGAGAAAAAAATTGCCACTCCAAACCCAGTACAGTTCCTGTACCGAGAAATGAAAAACCAGCAAATAGTACCGAGAAAATTGAAACTTCTCTGTAAAGCAAGTGGAGACTAGACCATAAGCAATAAATACACCAAACCAATCAGCTATTAGCATTCCTAAGATAAGGTTCAGTCATTAAATCCCCATGGAGTAAAACCTGTAAAGGAGAGGGAGGCACCGTATCGACTAATATTGTGGAGGTGGAGGCACCGCGTTTTGCCACCCAATTGGCCGAACTATTACCTTCGCGATTAATAAATCACCAAAGAACCGAAATTGTGGAGGATAATCGAATAATACGGTTAATGTGGTAAGCAACATCCCAAGTGACAAGTCTCCCTTGATTTAATATCTCAAAAAGAATCTTAGAGTCGGTCTCAATCAAAATATTTGACCAATTCAAAGAGACCGCAATAGTGAGCGCCATTAAAATTGCGTAAGCTTCAGACTCCACGGCAAAGTCTGCAATACATGGAGAAGAGAAAAATAGCAGGCAGCGACCACTGTGGTTACGTACAACTCCCCCAAAACCAGCACTGCTTTGATTCCAGCTACCATCCGTATTAATTTTCACCCACCCCGTCGGGGGCGGGTGCGCGCCGC
>NW_018224163.1:6764-8317 GCF_001263595.1 Phalaenopsis equestris
ACCACTGAACTTATAAATTTAACTTATAAATTTTAAGAGCATAAGAAAGAATATTGGATATCACATTGGAGCAACGACGTTTACTATTGACATGTTTAATATCGTTCTGGGTCATCCAAATGAATCAACATATAATATAAGGATATATGTGTAGAAAATAGTTACGCCTTCTGACCAAAGGAAAATATCATGAGATTTTCATAACTATTTTACACTGATTTTGATGATATTGCACTTTAAAAAAGGGTATTTTTGATGTTTTAGTGCAGGTATGATGAATTATGATCATTGGAGCAAAAAGAAACAAAAACGGTGCAATTTGGAGCAAAAACGAGCAAGAAATGAAATTTTTCCCTGTCACCTTTCGATAAGTCTTTCGATGTTTAATCTCTTTTACACTTCTTGCATATTTTTGAATGAGATTACACTTTAAAGGAAGGTTGTTTTTATGCTTATTTTGTAGGGCTATCTGTTAGGAACACAACACAACTGAAATGGGGCAAAAAGGAGCTAAAACGGAGCCAAACGGAGCGAAACGATGGAGCTGCGCAGTTTGCCTGCCGTCGGAGCCAAAACGGCGCCGACGGTGAGATTTACCCGAGAGAACTGAAAAATGACAGAAAAGCTCCCCAACAGCGCCCTTGAGCCTGCCGACAGCGCCCGGGACGACTATGGACCGACTTTTGGCGGTTATGGGCTGAAATTCGATGTATTTGGACGCTTTTTGGAAGGGTGCTTGTGGAAACTCTTCAAACTTCGTCCCTACACTTTAAAAAAATGAATTTAGGTTAGAAAATGAGAGATAAGTGAGAGGAATGTTAGGAAAAGTGTGGAGAAAGTTTAAGTTTCTTAGAATATGAGTAGAAATGTAGATTTCTACCCTTTTAGAGAGATTGGAGAGAGGATTTTGAGAGAATTTGTAAGGAGATATTCTAGCATTGCATGGATCGGCAGGAGACTTCGTGGGAGAGATTTTCTTCTTTCTTTCAAGGGAAAAAGCTAAGTATTGTGTTCTTCATTATCTTATGGTTTTGTAAACACTTATCTAGTGGATTTGCTTTGGTTAAATGAAGTTTCTGTTGTGTTTTCTTTGTGCTTTGTGATGGGCTTCTCTTACTCTCTCTTCTTGTTTGGAAATAATGGCATGAGAAGTTTATGTCGTTGTTTTCATTTTACTTTTCTTTTGTAATGAGAAGAATTCATGTTTAGGATTTTGTGATGCATGTTAGAAGTGAATTTAACTATCAATGTGATGGTTTTTACTTGCACTTTATTTACATTACAATAAAGGCTTGTTGTAGTGTTAAAGTTCATTGTAATTGCATTAAGACCCGAGAGAACTGTGTAACTCTCAACAAAGTTGAACCACATTCAGATTCCATGCATGGTTAAGTTCATGGGAGTTGAATGTAAATAAATAGGAAAATATACTTTGATGGGCGTAGAATTGGAGATTTTAGGGTGACATACTAAAATCCTCAATTCGATCATATTGTTTGAGTACTGAAGCGGAGATAATAGCCCTCAGGCGAGGGGAAAGTGGGAGCTCCGAA
>NW_018224164.1:0-255 GCF_001263595.1 Phalaenopsis equestris
CTCTTCAAAATATATCTTGATTCAATGTATTTCCCAAAAAAATGCCTCCTTTCACAAATATTTCATCCTTTGTGGTTGTAACCACCTATTAAGACAATAGGTGCCTCAAATTCCTATTCAAAATTTGTCCAAATGAAGAAAATCGTCAAATAACTACCTTTGGCGCTTAAGTGCGGGGCATATGGTGCTTAGGCAATCGGGCCTGGCTCTTAGGCGCCAGCACTTTTGCACATTTTTCACCTATTTGCTCAAAAT
>NW_018224165.1:0-1319 GCF_001263595.1 Phalaenopsis equestris
TGATGAAGTTTTCTAATATGAAAAAGTATATTTCCAACTACAATGAGTTTTTCGTGAAATGAGATAAAATAAATGGTTTAAAAATGTATTATGCCAAATAAGAGCAATTTTATTTCTCTACCCTGATTCATTGTTATAGAAAATCATTGGCTAATCACAAGTTTAGTCCCTAAATCTGTAGCTAGGCTAGAAAGATGCTAGCTCTCACATCAAAGCTCTCACTTCCCTTCTCCTGAAGGCTAACTGTCGGTTTAGTTCTTAAACACTAAGATAGAATCAGGTATTTTAGTCTGTCACCCTAAAATTTCTAATTCTACACCCAACAATGTATATTTCCCTATTTATTTGCACTTAATTCCATGAACGAAATACTCTTTCATGGAATTAAATGTGAATCTCACTCTGTTGTAGAACTCATACTCCATTTCCCGGATCATATATTTCACAACATATTTTAACAATTTAAATTGGCAAGGTCAAAAATTAAATTAAGAACAGAATTGAAAAACTATCACAATTTATTTTATATTTTAACATTGGCACATCCAAATTATCTCCTCATTTCACCATATCTCAGAGAAGGGAAAAAGATAAACAAAACTACTCAGACTTCATGAGAAATATACAACAAAACACAAATTTCTTATATAAAAGAAGTTCATTCAATAATAATAAACAAAAAAATCTGAAACTCTTTCTCAAAGCAAATCATTTGTAGCCTCTTTTAGGAAATGTAGGAAGAAGAAATCTCTCACTTCTTTCCCTCTCCAACACTTTTAGAGAAGAATTCACACTTAAACTCACCATTAGAACTCAAAATTATATAGAAAATAAATGACTAATGGACTCTAAGTGCGTATAATGATGCAAAGTAACACAAAGCGGGCAAAGAGATGCGAAGTGAAGAGAGTAGAAAGTTTTTGAAGGGTGCGAAGGGGCGGGAAGGGGATCTTGTCTGATCAATTTCGGTTCTAAATGAAGCCTAAGATCGACTTTCCAATAGATGCATTAAAAAACTCTTCAAAAAGTGTCTAAATTCATCGAATCTTCTAGAAATAGGGTCTGCACCGACACTGGCGTCGTTGGCGCTAGTGACCATTTAATTAAACCGCGGTCTCTGTCAAATGGGAGCACCGTCAACGCTGAACAATTCTTCAAGAACTCCATTTTGACTCCAAATTCCATCTTTTTTTGCTCCAAGCCCTCAAAATCAACAACCTGCAATAAAACATGAAAAATACCTTCATTTAAAATGCAATATCATCAAAAAGAGTATAAAATACTGGTCTAAAAATGCATATATTTTTGGTGTATCAGAC
>NW_018224166.1:0-2326 GCF_001263595.1 Phalaenopsis equestris
GCTTTATGGGAGACAATCCATAATTATCTTTATTTATATTATAATTACAATAGTTTTTATTTGAAATTATCATTAGATTGTAGTAGTATTGAACTCTACTACTTTTATTTACCCTTAAATCATCATAAAAATTGGATCCATAGAGAAAAATTAGAACGCATTCCGACCAGAGCGAAACTGTGCAATTTTTACCTTGGGCGCCGACGACGCCATTGACAGCGCCGACGGTGCCATTGACGCCGCCGACTGCTGATTTTTCCTGAGATTCCAAGCAAATAAATACTAAAGGCTTACCGACGGCGCCCTCGACGCCGCCGATGGTGAGACCGGCGGGGGGGCGGGGTCTGGGGGTTTATCTGGAGTTTGAATGACAATTTTTGGCAGTTTTTTGGCAGGAGTTACCCCTTTTAAACTCCTAAATTCAATTTCTAAGTTCATATTTCCCCCAAAAAATGAAGTGAAACTTCACCAAATTCATTCATATGACGTCCATTTCCCTTGAAAATCCCAGAATGAGAGTGTTTAACCGAAGAAAGTTCATTAGTGCGGAAGCGCAGCGAATCTTCAACAAGGTGCTGGCGAAGAAAAGATTAATCAAGAAACAAGGATTCATAAATTGAGGATTGAATAATCCCTCGACGACAATTGAAGAGATGATCGTGCGGCAAAGATGGGAAGTGTTGTGCTACACTATCGACGTCGTGGTTGTTCCTGTGATAAAGGAATTTTATGCTAATTTGCATGGAATCAACCAAGGTGTTATTTATGTGCGAGGTAGATGGATCACTTTCACTCCTGCATGGATCAATGAATTATACATGATCGAGAACATTCCTGTTTTCCATTATTCCAATTTCATCCCAATATATTTGCCATTATTCCAACTTTGTCCCGACAAGAAACCGGATGAATGAGATTTACCAATATTTAACAAACAAAACTGAAGAATGAAAAATGAGAGAAAACGAGTATGTTTGTTTTTCTGTGACACTCCTAAATCCCATTTCAAAACACTGAAACTACTTCATTTCTGCAAAACTGTTACCGACAATGAAGATCGGTAAAGTTTCTAAAGAAAGTGCTATTCTGAATTACTGCATCCAAATGAGACTGCCGATCGATATTGGATCGATAATTGTGAAGTCTGTTTTGGGCCTGATTGTTCATGGATCAACTTATGGGCTTAGACACCCTTCCCCAATTTTCTCACTTTGCAGTCTGTTCCAAGTATCCTATGAAAATTGGGAAAAGGTACATCTACCTTGGAAGCCTTTGGATCCAACTTAGAGATTCCCAACTTTTGAAGATGAAAATGACATGACTATTATGGTGGATCAATCGTCTCAGAATTCATTGCCTATTCAACCTTTAGTTCCTGACAAGACTCTGGTGATCCCGCGTAGAATCAAGAAATTTGAGGGGGTACAAAATGTTATTAATGTAATTAATAATATCTCTGATTTCTTCGATCATCTAGACTGGAGGATGAAAGAACATTTTTCTCACTCTGGACATTCTGACCCTTCTATAACCTCTTCGTACGTGTGCAATCAATGGGTGATCTCAGAGGAGAATCTAACACTGAATCTAATGAATAGTAGATTTATATTGCTACCTGTCTGTCTATGTGTGTAATTTGATTTGAATTTTGCATTTGCTTTGCTTTAGAATTATGCTTTTAGATCTCTGTATAGTTGAGACTAAGCATATGATGTTTTTTTTTTAGCGTTTTGAGTGTTGTAGCTTAGATTGTGACGCTGAATTAATGTATTAAGGTTGAGAAAATACCAAACTTAGGTGTGTAGTGTAACGTGTATTATAACCCTTGGAATTTATATATAATTGTGATGTTTTGTGTTGTGAAAATTTAATTGTGATAAGTACATCATTTAATCACTTAAAATTATGTCTATAATGATTAAACAGATGTCAATGAGGCTTGAAATTGATCAAAGTCAAAAAAATCTAGAAATTGAAACAAATCAATAGAGCCCGCCGACGGTGCCCTCGACGCCGCCGACGATGGACTTTTCCCGAGACTTAGAATATAATTTCAATAGAGTGCACCGACGACGCCGAAGACCCCGACGATGGCGAGATCTCGAAAAAAAATCTTTAACCGTGATTTTGACCAGTCAACCGCCACTATTCATCATCCTCTTCCTCTGAAAAACGCAATTTTTGACCTAGGGCTTGAGAGATCTTGGATTGGGAGGCGATTTTAAGGCATTTAGACACCGGATTTGATCATCTCTAGGTAAGAGCTTCACTCCAAACTAAAAATATTTGATTTTCACCATGAATTTCTTCCACATTGAGGAGATCC
>NW_018224166.1:5204-5492 GCF_001263595.1 Phalaenopsis equestris
CGGCGACCCAAATGGCGCCAACGGCGAGATTTCCTAGACTCCAGATTTAATCCAATTAGAAGGCCCGCCGACAGAGCCCTCGAGGCCGTCGACGATGAGATCGGCGGTTATGTCCAACAATGCATTGGATGAGGATGAATTTGGAGGGGTGCTTGAGAAACTCTTGGGAAAACTCATCCACAACTTTAAAAGAAGATTTTGGCCGAAAATGGAAGAGGAGTTCGAGGTCCAGGAGGTTAGAGAGGTTCCATTGGTGTATAGAGAGTTTACTAGAGTGTCTAATTGTGA
>NW_018224167.1:0-553 GCF_001263595.1 Phalaenopsis equestris
GTGCGACATAAATCCTCAACTCGTCTTTAGGCTTTGCACAACCATATTGTACAATTTAAGTCCTAAATTGTTTAGGATTTTGAGGTTGTCATTCTTTAAGACCTAAATCCTCACATCTTCCAGGTTATTTGTGTGACCGTCTCACATAAATATAATCCCTAATTAATAAAATTGGCAGGATGAAACATTCAATAATTTCTTCTCAAAATTGAATCCAAACCATATGATAGATTGGGAAGTCATCGAGGTTTTCCTCAGGATCTATGACATCCCCTAGTTCTTCTTCCTTTGGATTCCAAAATAAAATGGTCCAAATTTGAGTCATTCTCATTTCACACCTCTTCATCTGATCTTTTAAAAAGTCCTATCCTTTGAAATTCTTGAAGAGAATATTCCTTAATTTATATCAAGAGTTTTCTTAGGTGACTTTGGTTATCTAAGATGTATTTAACTATAGGGGCTTGCCCTTATAGGAAACTTTCAAGAACCCAGCTTAATATATACCCTATTTAATTCTTTGTATTAAATAGGGGAACTTGTCGGTCAACATAAA
>NW_018224167.1:1068-3279 GCF_001263595.1 Phalaenopsis equestris
AATTTTCATGTGGGGTCGGACCCCCAATAGGTGTGTTGGTGGATTAACTCCACCTGGGCATTTTTCTGCCGCGAATTGGGTCCCGTACTGGGTCCTAAACTTTCTCACCGTGTCTTTCCAAGTTTGTTTTGCTACTTTGCAAATTAAATCAAATTGTTGTGTGTTGTACTTGCACCTTAACTTTTTAATTAATTAAATTCCCTTACTTTTAATTTACTTTACTAAATTTTAAAGTCTTCATAAACAAAAATAATTAAATAAAGATTTGCCCAGTCTACAAATTGGACTATGTTAATTTTTAGTGTTCGCACTAGAATTACAAGGTATTGGCCAAATAACTAACTTGAGAGCTTCTTTTTTGAAGCTGCTACAATGGTGTTCCCAACTCTCACTTTTTCCTGCAACCTGCCAACTAGTCGTGATGCTCGCAATGTCGCTCCCACCATCAAGTTTGGAGCCAGCCGGCTTTTAAGAACTCAAAGCCGTGCTTGGAAAAGCCCCATTTGTCATAATGAAAGTTGCTGCTCCAGAAGTAAAGGAGTAGGAGCCATCTATGGAATTCAACCTAAACTGTTCTCAATATTTTCCTTCCTGGAAGAAGGTGAAAGCCACTGCTATCCCGGCTCCTGTTAAGTCCACTGTTCCCTCATCTACCAAAGGAAAGGAGCTTATGATTGTTGAAGATAAAACTGCAGGATTTACTGTCCTGTTGTCAGTGTTTAAAATCAGATCTAGCTCAAAGTCTGTGCCGTTATCCATGTCTCAAAGAAGGAATCACAGTCGAAAGAATGAGAAGGCTGCTAAAGTCCAGATTCCTGAAAAAGTATATGTTAATGAAACTCCTCACCAAGAGGAACTTGGATCACTTGAGGCCTCTCCGCTTCTGTGAGGGAGTAGGTTTCACCCATTAATGGACACTAATGGGCATGAAAGTATTCAGAAGATTTTTGTTGCCTTACCGTTTTTTCATGATCATGATGAGGAGAAGGAGAAGCCCACTCCTATCACCAACTTCCGTACAATATTCCAGAGGTTGGCCATTAAAGAAGGATTTCAGTTGCCGAATTTCTTAAGCAAGTGGGATGCACGGTGTCTCCTCGGATGAAGAAAGAAATTTTAGAAGATGTCAGAGCTGCCCGATAGTCTCAATGATCAGCTAAAGTTTTGTCAGCTCGTAATCCTGTCACATTATGCCTGAAAGTCGAGTTGATACTACTGTTGTCACCATTATTTTTGTTACCGTTGCTGCTCTAAGTTTTGCAGAATGTTGACCAGCCAAGTCACGTATGGGTCCGAGGATACCGTCAGTTTTTGCTCATAAGAGTACCCTAATGAAGAAGACGATAAGGAAATCACTGGATATTGTGTTTGGTCTATACCTTGGGGAGCATGCCTCTCTCCGACACGCCAATGTATCTGTTGAGACACCCTGTCTCAAGACAACATCATCGAATAAAAAGGTATGGGTACCCAAGGTCACCATACCAATACAGTTCAATGAGCCCGCAAGGCAAAAATGTGGAATGAAGCAAAGGTCCGAAGTGTCAGGCATCGTTGCAGCTATTGCTACCAAGTTTGATGAAAAAGTGGAGGATGTTTAGGAAAGTCCTCCATATCTCAAAATGGTTTAAGAAATGATAATTCAAGAGAAATTTAAAAAGCTTATGGATGAGATTTCTGAATTAGCCAAAGAGCATGGAGTAGCCATTGATGATGATGAAGATTTTGAGTTTAATGATTATCTCGATGAAGACTTCATGGATAATCATGTCATCAAGACTAGAGCTACAACATCTGCACGTGATGCCCAACCTCTCATTAAAGAGAATGTCGTGGATGATCTGTGTAGAGTTGTTTTATTGACAGATGAGCAAATCAGTCAGATGGAGAAGAGAATGGAGAAGATGGCCACCACCATGGCCTCCATGGCTACAGTTCACGGACATTCTCAATTGCAGCAGATAGCTTCCTTAAATTAGCCTCTTTAAAAGTCAACCAACCAGAGATAGTTCACATTACCGATGAAAGAAGAGAAGTTGCCTCCACCAACAGAGAAGATCAGCAAAAGACGGATTCCCCAACAAGTGTAATACCGGAAAAAAGATATTAAGCAGTTGCTCAAACAACAAGTTTAGGAGGCCTTAGCCCAAACTAAGGGTAGTGCATTAATTTCAAAGGGTAGACCTTACACGAAGGAGTTTGATGTCGTGC
>NW_018224168.1:0-5598 GCF_001263595.1 Phalaenopsis equestris
ATAGAAAGTAAAATGTAACAAGCAACTTTCAGTTTTAAATGAAGTGGTTTATGTCAAAAAATGATAATTTTACAAATATACCCTTACGAACTTAAATCCTTATAATTTTTTCAAAATAAAAACATCCCAAATTGAATGAAATCTTCACCCATAGATTAAGCAAACAAAAAGAAATTACAAGTCATTCAAAAATATTTTCTATTAAATTATTTGTAAAAATTTTCAAATAATAAACTTGTTTGATAAAAACAATAATTCATAAAAAATTTATAAGAATTTAAATTGAATTAAAAATTTTAGGAATTGTATATAATCTAATTCCAAGCAAATACGTAAAATTTCGAGGGTTTTGGAGGTCATTTAGGTTCATAATGTGAGGTAAATTGGAATACATCCTACCATATTAGGATGTATTGTTGAGGTAGATTAAACCAATATAAAATATTTATATTATTACTTCTCACTGTGATGACTTTGATTTTTGTATCACATTTTATCTTTTTTATTTAATATTAGGATACAAATATCTTGACCCTTTGCAATATTTGTTACATTCTACCATATTAGAATGGAAATACATTATTTTTTAATATGTTACTAATCTAAAATGTTAATATGTTAAGTCCATACTATGATGTGTATGTTTAAGGAAGAAAATTTGGTTACTTGTTACCTTATTGAGATGGCAATATATTATTTTTAAAATTTTCAAAGACTAAAATGTTAATATGCCAATTCATATGACATTTATTATTGCATACTATGATGTGTGTATAATACTTATTCTATAAGATGTTCATCTGAACTGTAAAAAGAATATATAAATCTTCTCCACAAGCCTTTGATTCACTTAAAAATCATCAATTATCTCCGAAATCCAAAGGATCTTGGATTTGATCTTTTAATACATACAATTATAGAGCATACAAGGGCTATATAACACATAATAAGGGTGGCATTAAACATTATTATGTTCATTTCTCTGTATATCACTCATTCACTCCTGGAGACGACTCAATTTAGATGTGTTGGTTAAAATTACCAAAGAACGTTTACGACCTCACTTTATCGAGCCGCGCCCTTATCTCCTCTAGCTCTCCCTCATCATCTACACCTTCAGCTATTGCCTCAGACTATCAAGAAAATAAAATAATAATAATAATAATAATAAAATTTAAACTAGTAAATCGAAGATTTCATAATAGGTCACCAATGCTTACCTGTTGCTCTGCTTTCTGGCTGGAAGCAGGTTGCTTTATCCTTCCCTTCCTAACTGCATCTGGAAGCTGGGAAGCTGTCTCACCAGCTATAGCAGTAAGCACCTTCTCAATCTCCTCTTCAGTTTCCTCTTCTATGTCTTCAGAGTCCAGAGCTGAATCAACAGCATCATTCACCATTTCCTCAATGACACCAGCCTGGAAATTTGCAAGAGAGACAGAAATATGATGGTCATTATTTGATTAAGAAAAAAATTAAGTTAAAAGCCCAAGGTTGAAATAGTCATCATCAACATTCTTCCTTTGTGCAACATATGTTTAGGGAAATTTATGGAAATTGAATGGAAGGTAATTAACATCCCTGTGAATAAGGTTTTAATCATATAAAATTGGGACACGGTCCTTAGTAGGACCAACCAAAACACTAATTTTTATAAGCCAAGCAAAATAGGAAGATGGAAAGGTGCTTAAATTTGAATGTTTTAGCTGATTCTGTAGTGAAGTTGGTCCTTGCTGAAGGAAACATTGACAACCAAAGCCTAGGCGGCTTGGTCTTAGCTACCCTTAGGTTTAGATCATAAAGAGAAAAACACTAGAGTTGATTTCATGAAAAGTTTGATGTCAACTAAAATAGCTTACAAAATACTTGGTCTTTTCTTTTTTAGAAACCTGTAGAAATGAAATAAATGCTTTACGCAAAAGGGTAAGAACCAAAAAGATACTTTTATTCAGGATCAAAACGAACAGGCAGGTCAACTGGTTCATCAAAAGTATCTCGGCGAAATCATTGGTCTTGAAAATGAAGTTATGGAAATTGACGTGGTCTAAAGTTGCGGTGTCAAGAATTGACCGGGCAAGCCAAATCTACTTGAAAATTCCATGTTCAGATTGGACCGAATAACTTTTGGATCCAGTTCAAGTTAGGAATAGGTTAAGAATCCTAACCCGTTTAATTTTTTGGTCGGATATGAGTTGACTTGCCAACCCAAAAAAGACCCACCGACTCAAAATTGACCCGTTAACTTAAAATGAACACAAAATTCGCCCGCCAACCAGAAATTGACCCGAGTTTAGCTTGAATAGTTATTATACCTTATGTTAAACAAGTTATACAAGTCTAGATCGTAAAGCGGATTGGGTTAATGTTGGACTATCTAACACGTTTATTATTCAGGTCAGGTTCAGGTTGGGTCAATTTCGGGCCACAACCACACCCAATTTGACACTCCTAGTCTAAAGGCAAGCAAAGCCTGGCCCAAAATTGACCCACACCACCCACACCCAATTTGACATTCCTAGTCTAAAGGCAAGCGTAACCGTACACATGATTGCCCGAAATTGACCCACAAACCCAATTTTGACACCTCTTAGTCTAAAGGCAAGTGAAGCTGTAGACATGGCCATAGAAAATGCAAGTTAAAATGCTTCAGTTACCCTAATCAAAGGTCCACTACTTTCAGTTTCTAGTGCAATGAATCCTTCTTCCCCATTAACGAACATGTTCCTAAAAACATAAAGCAATGATAGGAATATTTATCACTCATCCGGGCTGAGCTCGCAGAAACTGTTTGGATTAAATTCTGAAATTAAGGGTCTATTCGGGTGGCGGCAAGGCTGCGGCCTGCCGCGATATTCGCTGAATGAGTTAAGGGTCTGTTGTTGGATGAGCAGTGAAACAGACAAACCAACTACATACTTTTTGGTGTTAGATATGTTAATATTTAAGAATAGGATGGCATGTATGTAATGCTCCCCAAAAAAACAGTTTCCAACTCAAATATTTTGTGTCATATCAAATTATAGGTGTTTAATATGTATATGCACAAAACATGTATGTTATATATGTAAATCACCCAATATTTTAGTGATATTGGTTTAAACCATGTTCAAGCTTGGATACAAACCAGTTTCAGAAAGCTCAAACTTCAATATCTAGTCCTCTAATGCAAGAGGCTATCCCCAGAACTATAATTTCGTCTCGGATGCAGGTTTCTATAATGAAAATAGCATAGGGATTTTTGTCTAAATATCTATATTTTGAGGCATATGATGTTCAATTTCCTCTTGCTTTTTTATTAGATAAAATTTGTGAATCTTACATATATATACCACACAATTCTTATGATTTTTCTATCTCTAGCACTTTTGTGTCCAAAGTTTGGCTTGAAAAAGTGTGTTTCAATTTTAAAAATGTTAGTAAATGTGGCACTTTCAGTGCTCACTGTTAAGTGAGTTGTGTATCTGAACTTTTGTTCTGTTTTGAAATAAATTTCTGCTTCTGAATTATCAAATATGTGGTTGTCATAGTTCTGTTTTAAACAACTTCACTAAACATGAACAAAATGATCATTTTTCAAGAAAAAACTACACCACAGCTGTATTCACACAGCTGCAACAAACAAGCAGCCAACTTCCCTGCAGCAGCTTTCTGAGGCAGCGTAGCTATGACTGAAAAGCTGAGAAGCTGCAACTGCCCCAAACATACGTAACTCTGATCCCGAGTGCATATGTTCATGTTTAGTAATCAATAAGGTCAAATCTACCATGATTCAAGGCAGGCAAATCTAACTCTATGGATGAAAAGAGAAGAAAATCCACCATCTAAAGACCATCAATCACACATCTAAAATGAGCATATAAAACTTTTAATGAACAAGAACATCACTATAAGATGATTTCAGTAAGGTTGAAAACACAATTGCTATCAAGTATGAGGCTTATAGACAGTGCCAGTGCCTTCAACCGTTAAACTAAAATCATCAAAAGTTGATATTTAAAACCAAAGTTTCTGATGTGAAATCATTACTCGAATGCCCAAAGCTAAAGCTATAATACATCATTATAGTTCTCAATAGATGATATTTGGCAATGACGATATCAACATAGAAAATGACTGGTCAAATTTAATATAGAATTACTAACATTGAACTTATTATAATTGCTAAAGGTAATTATGTAGAACTTCTATAAAGAAGTCAGGTCAATAATAGTGCAAAATCAATGATAAAAAAACAATAAAAGAACCAAGCTAAAAGTAGTTAAAAGAACGAAACTTAGCCACAAATAACTCACCTTTGTCATTTCCTTGCTAAATTCCTGCATGGTCGTCGCCACTTCAGGAGCCTTCATGAGACTACTGACTAGCTTCATTACCTCAGCGCTCTTGGAGAGATGACCAACAGTTCTAGCAGTAGCTAGTTGTCACATACAGAAAATAATTAATGTGGGTATATAGATCTGATATACAAGGATAATAAGAAATGAAATCAAATAATGATTCACTTTAAATTCAGCCAAAAAAAAAAGAAAAAAACTGACTGGAAACATGATTCAATCAAGCTCCTAAAGTTTGCATGAAAAGCAAATTGATTTTCTTGGTTAAATAAGAGCGCCTAGAGCCGGGAACATTTTGGTTGTACAAGGATGAAAGTTTTAAAAGAAACGGGTTTGGGGAACCGGATAAAACTAAGCATTTGTCGAAATAAAACAAACATAAAAGAGAGAAGTAAACGTTGATGAACTTTTAGGCGTTTGTCATTGTTCAAATTGTAGAAGGAATGGAATAAAAAATATATTAACAGCTTATGAAGCACGATAATCGACTAAAGATACAAAGATGACAAATGTAAAAAGTAGGCAACGGTATGCCATTTCATGCCATGAACGTTTTAGCTAATTCTCTAGATACACTGCCATCATAATATAAACATGTAATCAAAACGCCAAATGTCGACAACGTTAAATTAAAACATCAAAGAATGAAATATCATATGATATGTATCACATAGAAAGCTTAAGGATCAACAAAAGAAAAGCTACCGCTGGCTTAATTATCAGTGTGTTTTGATATCTCATCTAGCATGCTTAATATTGTTAACATAACACCGTTAGCTTTAATAATTAGACATACGTAGTCAATATTAACAATGTATTGCCCACACACGTAGTCAATATTAACAATGTATTGCCCACACAAAATACTAAAAACCCAAAAAAGAGTATATAAACTTTAAAATAACCACACAAAATATGAACACGTCGATGCATCACTAACCAAACAAAATACATTGGGTTAGGGTTGTCAAAAAAGCTCGTTGTTATCGAGTAATTCGTGTTCGATTCGTTCGATAAGCAAACGAGATGAACACAAATAATTTTTTCGTTCAATTTGTTAAACGAACCAAACACGAACAGTGATGTGTTCGTTCGTGTTTGAATCGTTATGTTCGAAATACAAAAAAAAATTAAAATAAATATATATAAAAAATTTATGATATTTTAAAAATAATTATAATGTATAATAAATTACTAATAATACATTTATTTATATATACATTTATATAATATAATATATTTATATATATAAGGTATATAATTAATA
>NW_018224169.1:0-822 GCF_001263595.1 Phalaenopsis equestris
GTCATATCAAAAGTGAATTTGAGTTTAGGATTGTAGTTGGGGTCAATTAAAATCAAATTGATAGATATCTGAGATGGATTTGGAGAATTTTGGGTTAAAGAGGGGCAATTTGGGGATTTTGGTTAAAGATTGTCAAATTGGTCAAATTAGGTAATGTGGTAGTTGAAAGAAATAAAATTGGGAATATTTGGGATTTATTGGAATTTTTTGAGAATTTTAGAATTTTGTTGGGATTTTGGTTCAAAGAGTGGTCCCAAGGGCATTTAGGTAATTTGGGGGTGTCTGGGGCAAAAGATCTAAGATGAACCTTTCAAGTAGAATTGGATAGATATCCATTCTAAATGAATCATGGATCAATAAAATCCCCATTTTGGGTTCTTATGTATTCGTCTTATCCAGGGTATTGTATTGTATATCTTAGTTCCAAACCAACATCCAGGGTCAATCCTAAGGTCAAGTAACCCTATATGAACTCTCCTTGAGTTCCCTCATAATGATCTTACCTACTAAATGCTAGAGCTTAGGACCAATATATGGAACTTCAAATTGAGTAAAGAGAAGAGTTTTGAATTTCTAATGGTGAGGATACCTTTTCTAGTTTTCTAAGACTAGTCATTAGGAAAGTCCTATGGCTAGACCTAGGCTACTAAAGAACATCTACAGCGTTTCAGTACCTTAGAAGAGTACACTACCAGCACCAACGAGTCTTAGACTCCATATTTTGTGGCGAACGTATCGTATGTCTCACTGGGGACAGATCAATGCGCACCGTGGAGCCCAGGATCATACATCCCGCTTGAGGCTGAATCTCATATTCCGGAT
>NW_018224169.1:854-1145 GCF_001263595.1 Phalaenopsis equestris
TTCGAGGCCCGGAGGAAAGAACGCCCCAGACAACTGCCAGCTCCCGGTATGGTGGAATATTACAAAAATAAGCAAGGTAAAAAAAAGAGAATTCAAATTCTACGAAGAAGTTCAAGGAAAGTTTATCAACATATTGGAAGGCCTGGAGTTATATACCAGGGTTTTCTCTGAAACTGATGAAAGAAGCATCCTGGATTGCATCTTTGATATGAGAGATAGAGTTCGAGCAGGCCTTCTCATGGAAAGAGCGTACTCGGAGCTGAAGAAATGGATGCGGGGGAAAGGAAGAAT
>NW_018224170.1:0-754 GCF_001263595.1 Phalaenopsis equestris
CAGTTCAACATCATCCATGGGACATTTTTTATGTGACAACTCAAACTGAGGAATATAATCCGGTGGAAATAATACCACCATTAACGTGGCAACCAAATATTAATAATCGGTTAAATGATGAAATCCGTTATCCAGCATATCCAAACAAAGTCGAGCTTGCAAAAATACATAAAGTTAAATGCAATGTTTTCAAACATTTTGAAATAGTCGATGGAGACTATGTTAATATTCTGGAGGGATTGGAATTATATACAGAGGTCTTTTCTCTTACAGAGCAACAAGAAGTACTTAATTGTGTGTTTGACCTCCGAATCGGAGGCAAAGCAGGACTGCTATCCGGAAGAACATATTCTGAACCTAAAAAATGGATGAGAGGCAAGGTTCGCATTACAATACAATGCGGCTGCTGTTACAATTATAAGATAGATCGACAAGGAAATCTTCCAGGAATTTTACAACATGAGCAGGTGGAGCCAATGCCACCCATGATAAAATGGATGATCACACGAATGGTCCAATGGGGTATAATTCTAGCAGATTGCATCCCCAATAGTTGCATAATTAATATTAATGAAGAAGGGGATTGTATCCCTCCGCATATTGACCAATACAATTTTGTTCGTCCATTCTGTACGGTCTCCCTCATATCGGAGAGCAGTATACTGTTCGGTACAGATATAGAGATAATCAGCCCAGGTGAATTCCGGGGATCTATTGACATTTCTTTACCAAGAGGGTCCGTTCTAATTCTAAA
>NW_018224171.1:0-1064 GCF_001263595.1 Phalaenopsis equestris
GACCAGCCCTATTGAGACCCACTATGGAATGACCAAGGGGGTATGATGTCTCGAGGATGCTGGCTCGCCTCTTGGATGAATTGGAGATTTCTCTAGCTTGGATAGTGAAGGTTTGGCGAGAGGAGGATCTACGTGAGATGTTAGTTCTTCTGGAGAAGTGCTGGGGGAAATGTTGGCCCTCTGTTGGGAGATGTTTGAAATCAAGGAAGAGGCCTTCATCTAGAGGGCCCACGTTGAGGCAAATCGGGCGGGTCTTTTCAAACATAGGTGGCAGAAGCTGTATAAGATGTTTCTTAGGAAAGATTTTGTCTCTTCCAAGGCGGCCAAAAACCAATTTGTAAATACCTTTCGTCAGACTAGAGTCCAAATGTAACCTTTTTTGTATTTTTAGAATAAATTTTATTTTATGTTTCTCAAATTATGTGTTGACGTGATCTTTCTTCTTCGAAATTGACGTGCTTGCGTGCTTCCGTTGTGTCCCTATAAATAAGGGGTGAGTGGTTTACTTGCGCTTGCGCTATGGTCTTTGTATTTCTTCTGTTCAATTTCTTCCTTTTGTTTGCTGATGACCCCAAAAAGCATACTCTACAAAACTTCATGTGAGTAGTTTCACGTGCTTCTGTTGTGTCCCTATAAATAAGGGGTGAGTGGTTTTTTTGCGCTTGCGCTATGGACTTTGTATTTCTTCTGTTCAACTTCTTCCTTTCGTTTGCTGATGACCCCAAAGCATACTCTACAAAACTTCATGTGAGTAGTTTCGACTGAGCGGTCGATTTTGTCTTCTTTGGAAGCGGCATTGTTGGAGGAGGTTTTCATGTTTGACCTGACCATAAAGCTCTAAGTTGTTCACCAAGATGAGAGGGCAACATATTGATTTGGTGACAACTTTGACATATACTGAGATCAACTGTAGTATGGCTTGAGGCTGCCCCTTTGTTACAAGCTTCGGGCGGTTTTTAGCCAATATGGAGTTATTCTGGCTTAAATGAAGCATAACTCTGTCGCAGTTATTACGACGTGTTCTTCTGTCGACTTATTCGGATTCTCTAGTCAACAAACCTATT
>NW_018224172.1:0-1448 GCF_001263595.1 Phalaenopsis equestris
TGTCATGTCATCACATGCATGTGAAATTTACTGCCCCATCAAAAAATGAGGGACCTACGGCTATAGCAATGAATCCGAGGGTTTGTTTTACAAACACAACTTCATCCGAAGAGAAAACATTAGGGCAGTATTTTGGATGCATTCGGACAGTTTTAGAGCAACGATATATAAAAAGTGGATAAATTATAGTCTATTGTGATGAGTTTATTTTATATGTGACACTTTTTTATTAAATTTTATTGGACTCCGGATGATTCGGAATACTGACCTAATATTTTTTTTTATTCGAAAGACTTTCTCGAGCAGAATTTGATCAGTAAAGCCCACAAAAGTGATAACTCTCTTTAGTGACACAATATTATTTGTGGAGTTTGAATGTATGCATGGTTTTTATATTACAATGTTACATATTATTCTACTCATATGTAGTATAGTGTATAATATATTGTATCAAGAATTTATATGTATGTAAACTCCGCATTTAATGTTTTCTCATATAAGTTGAGTTGTCGCTTGAAAAATGGTTTAGAGTGCTTTATTGAATTCTGTCAAAAAAAAAAAGAAAAAAGAAAAAAATTCTTGATAGCAACTTGAGATTAATGAGTTTTATTTACGAAATATTATAGTAATTTAAGTAAATTTTAAGTAATGATGAGTGCTAGAAAATTTACGGTGATAGAATAGTTGATTACGGTAGAATAGTGGATTATCGTCTTAATGTTGTACAATAATTCAACAAACACATAATGAAAGAGAAACAAACAGTAATGACTCAAGAATTTTTTTACGTAGAAAACCGGTAAAGGGAAAATCCACGGGGCTTGGCCTTATCCCAAAATTCACTATTGATTGATGATTACAAAAATCTCTTACCCCACAGACGAGAAATGATAACTATTTTTTTCAGATTACAACGTCGATAGACGGCGTCTGGTTGGTGGTGATTTACGATAATTTGCGATGATCAATTTGGTTTAACGGCGGGGGGGGTCGATGACGGTTGTCGGAGGTTAACGAAGGTCAGCGGTGGTCGACTGCAGTTGGCGAAGGTCAACGATGTTCGATCACAATAGCAGTGGTCGACGACGGTCAGCGGTGATACTGAGTTGCAGCTCTTCCTCAATGTCTCAGGCTCTCTCTCTAGGTTTAATTTTCCCCCTCAAAAGAGTGGTGGGGCTCTATTTATAGTGTTCTAAGTACAATTAATGCAGGAATATGAACAATTTTAATCGGACGGTTTGGGGAGCTTCTTTCTAAAGTGTTTTATGAACATTTGGATGCCTTAATGATGTCAAAATTGGGAGATCTTGAGCTCGTTGAATTAGTCTTGTCGAGACACTTGATTCAACTATTAATTTGTTAGATTCGACATTCATTTGACATTCCAAACGTGTTTGGAATCTTCAAAAAATGGTTTAATGACTTGATCTTGGCTTGATTTGACTTGG
>NW_018224173.1:0-8686 GCF_001263595.1 Phalaenopsis equestris
TATCAACTTCAATAATTGTCATGTTCTGCATTCTTTTGCACCATTATGTTGCATCGTGTAGCCAGTCGTTCATTGCCTCTAAATTCCATACGCACTTTAGCATCTTTTGTAGCATTGGAGTAAGGCAATGAACACTATAGTTGCTTTTTTTTAGCACTAATTCGATACTGAATTTTTTTATTACTCATGTAAAAGATAATGTAAATATGCTCTTCATGCTTACAGAATGTGCAAAAATTGTATCATGCCGTTAATCCTTTTAAAATACATGCATATATTGAACGCAACATTTTATTATATTATAATATTATGTTCAATGAATATTCATATCCTCTATTTTTATTTACAGACACATCTTACATAGATACTCTGTATCGTCCATGATTGTCTTGGTCTATCATAAATGGGAACAAGAAAAAAAATGGTGGCATTCACATACGTACCACCCAATTCTTATTATGTTTTTACATATCTAACGCCTAAACTTTACTTCTTACATTTATAACACCCAAATCTTTCATATCACATACAAAATACAATTATTTTAACTTTAAAATATGAAATGCACCTTCTCATGCATAGGTAAGGTGTCATCAATGTAAAAATTGAAGTTTAGGTGTTGGATATGTAAATCCATAGGAATTGTGTGGTATGTATGTAAATACAACACTATAAAATTGAACATAAAATTAAATTTGAGCTCTACTAAAAAAATGCATCCCACCAAATCAAAAAAATCCAACAAATCTCATCATTTTCAAAACTAGTTTCTACAAATAATCAAACGAATCCTCAAATAGGACCCAATTTATGTGAAGCTAAACATGGTTGAATTTGCAAGCTCTACCTACAGGAGATAAAGGAGCACAGCAATGAGAGTGGAGAACCAAAACATTGTCAATCTAGAAGATGAATTTATGAAGAAATCAGGGTCGACGGACTCTCTTTCGAGCCTCACTGGAGGTAAAAGCTGTGTGTGCTCTCCAACCACTCATCCAGGTTCATTCAGGTGCAGGTACCACCGTCAACATTTAAACCAAAGCTCGGTCGCAGCTTCTTCTGCTGCCACTGCTCAGAAAACAGATGCAGCAGAAGCATTGCCTCCAGTCCGTTCCTCTCTTAAGGAGCAGAAAGAAACAGAGATCAAGTGAGGTTTAGAAAGTCCTACTAATTTGGTTGTGTGTGGATCATTCCTGAAACATATTGATTTGTTTTGCAGAGAGGCTTTATAGCCTCAAATTTCTATTTGTGGAATATTTAAGTTTGATTTTAGAAAGACCTATATGATTATATACTGCATGTTGTACATACTATCCTGTTAACTAGTCTATTGATTCTTCTACAAACTTCAGGAACAATGAAGTCATCTCAAAAGGGTTCTTCAAATCCTATCCAGTTAACATGGAAGAAGAGGTGCAAATCCCTGATCGTAGCTGGCCAAAATGAGTTTGAGATCTGAGAATCGATCTACTTAATTTTTTCAAGGAAGATTTACATTATTACATACATACCACTCAATTCCTATGTATTTACATATTAACACCTAAACTCACTTTTACATACGCGCCCCCTTTCCTACGCATGAAAGAAGTGCATTTTATTGCTCAAAGCTTGTATATGAATACGATCTTAACAAAAAAAAAAATTATAATCAATCATAGGGCCTTAAGTTTTTTTTTTCATTTAATTTTTCAAAATCATTCAAGTTTTTTAGTATTCAATCACAGCAGCCAGTTTAGCAGAGGAAATCTCCTATGCCCAACAATGATCTGCGGATGGTAATATTAGGGGAAGGAAATGATAGAAATTGAGATTTCATGAATATAAGCTCAGTCCTACTGTGCCATGCTTTCATCTCTTTATTCGCAGCATGCACATAAATATGTAAATGCATAGAAATTGAGTGGTATGCGTGTAAATCTTCCTTTGTTTTTTTTATGAGTAATGAGCGGGAGAACTAAATGCTGGCTTTTTCACCATTCATCAATTCCTTGATCCTAACTCATGTCCATATTACGATTTGATTCACTAACCTAAGTATAGACATACATTAAGTTTTTCAAATGCTATGGACTTTTTCAAAAGGCTGAGAAGATCAAGAAGATGAAAATACAGACCAACCATATAACCCTGGGTGTTCCCGAAAAATATGGCACAGCAAAAGTGGGGGAACTAAATGCGCACAGCACTTCTGAACTTTTATTGAAATTATTTTACTTCAAGACCCAAACAATATGTAAAAATAAATAATTAACTACTTAATCAAATAATTTAAGTGGCTCACTAGAATAATTTATGCAAATGTGAGTGATTGAAAGTTAACGCACTTGAATTGTATAATTTACTTGATTAGATATAATATCATCAAATACCAAAACAGCACACAAGCAAATGTGCTAGAATAAAAGTATAAGATATACCCAAATGGAAAAGCATTAAAACAGTAGGGGAATTTACATAAAAACCACATGGTTATCGTGCATTTACATATCTAACGCCAAAACATTCATATTTACATGTATACCACTCAAATTTTTAAAATCACATAAAAAATACTATCATCACTATCTTTCTAAATGTGAAATACACATTTTCGTACATGAACTTATCAGACAAAGGTGTTATAATTGTAAATATCAAACTTAAAATCACATAAAAAATACTATCATCACTATCGTTCTAAATGTGAAATACACATTTTCGTACATGAGCTTATCAGACAAAGGTGTTATAATTGTAAATATCAAACTGTGGGTTTTAGACATGTAAATACATAAGAATTTTGTGGTATGTGTGCGCCACCATTTTTTTTTTTATTGTTTCTGCCTGAATGGTGTTTTTCTTTATATCGGTCACTTTTGGACCTCTCTTCTCAAACAACCTTCATTTCAGAAGAAATAGACTGAGAGAAAGAAAGAAACAAAGATAGATAAATACTAAGAAAAATAAACAAAAAAAAAGGGTCGATACGAATCATCTCCTAAAAAAAGGATGATCCAACTTATCACAAATGATCTCTAAAGACAACTCCAATAACTTCAACTTTTCTTAGCTTCCATTGTGGAATCTTTTCTATATGATTCACATGCTATCGTTAATTATGTAGAATGTCACCATTTGTAACTTATGATATATACAGGTAGAATTATTTCAAGTTGGCTTGGTCCCATACTTTTTTTTTTTTTGGATTTTCATATAGAAACCCCGATGTCTCATCTTAGAACTCTTCCATCATGCGTGTGATGGATCTTCAAACAAAGTCAAGGCATTAAACTCCTATTCTACCCCCAAGAATTTCCTTGCACGCAATAATCATATCTAGCTGCTCTCAATCCTTTTGTCATCAATTTCTTTCTTCTTTCAGTCTTCTATTAATGGGAATAAATGCATACAATGTAGATAAATAAAGTTAAAATAACATAGAACGGATTTTCCTTCTTATCAGGCTTAAAGGTAGCCAGTTCTTTCTCTCGATGTTCTCATAGAAAATGATTCATCATAAATATTATAGTTGCTGATTTATTTTTATTTTTCTTGCCCAATAGAAATTTGGTAGCCATTTATCTTTAAGCATTCTTTTAGCAAATTCAATAATTGTCATGTTTCTGCATTCTGTTGCACCGTTACGTTGCATCTATAGCAGTCATTAATTGCCTCTACATACCATACGTACAGTCCCATCTTCTGGGCCACCAGGAGTTAAGGCAATAAAGACTTTTTTTAGACGAAAAATTGCTTGTTTTCTAGCCTTCAAGTAATAGTTATTTTCGATATGATGATAAATCTTAAAATGATAACATTCCTATCCGTTTATATTTTGACTGTTGCTATTCTTAGATCAATAATCTTTCCCTGCATAATTTATATTTTCATAAAAAGTAGAATATTTGTTAAATGTAGTTTGATTCGTCTTATTACCCTCATATTTACCTCTCCCCTTAAATCCACCATGACCGTTTCCTCTTCTAATCTCCTCCATAAGTCCACCTTCTGGCACTCTTAAATTTAATTTTTATTGAAATGTCTACTCCAATAAATTTTCTAACCGCATAAATCAAGCACCAACACCTTGAGCTTTATTTGGAGTGAAGATGCATTATTCAATTAACTACCATGTTCGAGCCTTCGTCTGCATGTCATGTTAGAAGCACACACCTTCAAAACATTAGAAGAGACATTTTCAAATGACTCATGAAAGATCAAGTTCGACGGAGCACAAGGTTCGCATCTCAATGAAATGGTTGATGCTTGAAGCATGAAGAGCAGATTGTGAGAAATGCATGTTAGTTTTATGGGTTATCTTAGTAAGACAACCCTTCATCTATTGACGCTAGTTTAAACTAACATGGTTATTTTGTTTCTCACTCCTGAACATTTGTTCCCAATCATTGTTGTGGCTCATAACCTACTTGCTGACCTTAAACATAATTCCACACTCAGTACACATAAGAAAATATTGGATCCTAAATTCTTTGGTGGAAGCTAATTGAACCATACTTGAAGCTACTAAAAATTAACCAAGGGATGCAAAAGTAGGTTAATTAGACTTGAACTGGATTTTTGCACGCTCTTTAGAACCCTTGCAAGAGAACTCAATTGAACTAAGCCAAGTGAGAGTGTCAGACTACCCAAGCTTTGAGAATGAGGCGGGGCGGCAGCAGCGCGCAGAAGAGAGAGAGAGTGAGATAAGCCTTAAGCCTAAATACATAGAAGTGCGAAGTCAGGATTGTCGTTATGTGATGTGCTTTATAGCTATTACATTGCTATAAGGTTCCAAGACATAAGACATAACTAGTCATGAAGCATTCTCCATTGATACAAGCATATAAGATGGCTTCTATTGCTAAGCACTTCAAGCAGGTACTAATGGTCAGTTATGAGTTGAGTATCACTAATTGGGTATACCTTCTGTCGACTGAGGTCAAAACCGAGTCAAAGTGTTCTTTTGGCAACTTATCTCTGGCTTCATTTTGATGAATTCTGAAAAAACAATTTCTTACATTTGCATAGGAAAGTTGGTTCACCTTTTTTTTTTTTATTCCTTGGTCATGGTTTAGGTCCATATTACAACTTGGTTCACTTGAGTCAAATAATAGTGAAAATTCTAAGCATTGACAATGTCATCGCTGGTGTCATAATATGTAGCATGCCAAGCAAGAAATTAAAAAAGAAGTTACAATCAAAGAGTATCAAATTTTCCTAATGAAGGATTGTGCTAAGAATCTCAAAAATCTTTGGGTAATAAAGGAAAAACAGGGTAAATACGTCACACTTAAAAAAATGTATTGCAAATAGAAGTTTAAGCACGATGACCACCATCTCGGTTTTACTCATGAGAACTAGAACCGACAGTGTTAAGCCGGTTTAGAAACTCTGCAATCTCGAGTGAATTTGCAAAATTTTAATTAAAAGTAGAAAGAACTTATTCAGTCCAAAAAAAAAAACTAGATTGAAAAAAAAAGGCAAACCCCAAGTTCGGAGTCTTGCTACATTGCCCAAGCTAAAACACCCAAGTTCGGAGTCTTGCTACATTGCCCAAGCTAAAACACAAAAAAAACGACTTGATGGGATTATAATTATGTTAATAAAATCAGCCAACATCAGGATTATATCAAATTATCAATAAAATTCTAAGCATGATGATGGAGCCTCACAAAATTTTAAAATAAAAAAATTTAAAAGTTTACATTGCAGCTTCAACCCTCCACTTCCTACTCGAATATAGAAAGTAGACATACACAACTGCATATGTTTTACTGTTCAAGAGAATCTGATAACCAAAGCAGTAAAAATCTCACTTGTTTGTCCGAGACTCGTTACTCTGCAACTCTGCTTCTCCATCCTCTGAAGATGCCGTCAAAACCACCGCACGATCTCGCATTAACCTCTCCTTCTGTACCATATTCTCCTCCTCTATCGCCACCTTCTGCGAGCCTGTCAACCTAGCGAGCATCACAAATGACATCCCGCCGAGAACATTGTTCAAACATCGGATAACCACCACCAAAGTCTTGAACGCCGCCGGCGAAACCGCTTTCTCCATCACAAACTCCAACCCATTAAGCGTTTGATACCTAAAATTGCTACTCAATCCCATGTGCAGCGCCCAAGTAGTCGCGTTTAGCACCGTCGGCGGCGGCTTATTAGGTGTTTCGAACTCTGGATCCATCATCTTCCTCAACGCGATCAGCCAATTCGCAATCGCCGTACCAGCAAGCCCAGCCGCAAAGCCGACGGCAGCAAACGTGGCGCCCTTATAGGCGAAAGTGCCGATTCGGTCCATTAGGGAAAAGGGCCCGGACTCAAACATGTAGCTCGGGAGGGAGGTGACGACAGCCGCAGTAGAGGAGGCAGCGGCCGTAGGAGCAAGGAGGTACATTAAAACAAAGTTAACAATAGAGCCGACAACAAGGGTACAAAACACGAAATCGAGTTCATTAATGCCGAAATTAGGACGGGAAGCCATGTCACCTAACACGCAGGCACTGACGCCAATGAGTTCCTCCATCAGAAGCTTGAAAGGAAACTGAGGATCAGCCAAAACCCTTGATCGCCAGCCATTGATGAAAAGCCCTATTGGGCCTACTGAATCTGATCGCTCGGGCTTTTCGTCGTGAAATCCATTGTCGTCGCCGTAACCGCCGCCGCGGTGGCGAGGTCCGCCGGGACTTCCGCCTCCTGAAAGAAAGGTTCGATAGAGGTGACGGTCTGAGGATCTAGCCAGGAGATTAAGTGCGGCGGGAAAGGGAAGGGGTGCACTAGAAGAGAAGAATGGTTGGAAACGAATTCCGACGAGTAGGCAGCGGGTGATTCCGGGCGGTGGGGATGCCGGAGAAGAGATAGGGTAGAGGCGGAGCTCGGCGGCCATGGCGTCGACTCCGCCGGCACGGCGGAATGGCAGTTCATTTATAATGCGTAATACTGAACCGCGTGCGTCTTTTTCCGCTTATCGCATTTTGCCATGTAATCAGACTGAAAATTATACTTAAAGATCGGAGCAGTTGTTTATGTGAAGGAAAGGATAAATTTTGGGACAATTTCAAAATCTTTTAATAAGGGAGAATGCTATTGTAATTTTTTACAAAATATAATTAAAATTTAATAAGGGAGAATGCTATTGTAATTTTTTACAAAATATAATTAAAAACATGATAAATTTGATCAATTACTGTTCATGAATTTTTTATTCTATCAAATAATAGAGGTTTTATATGAAAAAAAAAAAACAGAAGTGATGAAAGATGTTATATGTGTTTACAAAATAAAAAATAATTTGTTAAAAATTAGCTTGACAGCAAAAATTTACCATAAATAAAATATTCTAAATGCATGCTCATCTATAATTTAATAAGTAATCAAGTTTGAATAAAATTTTAAAACCATAGGTAGAAATGAAGAAGTTTGAGGATTGACTCAATTGTTCATTTACACTTGTGAACATGCTCGTGTAAGGTTTAATAAGTTGCTCGACAAAAAACTCAATCGGTCCGTTTGAGACAGCTTATTTGGTGCGGTGACGTTTTGAAAACACACCTAGCATGATATTTAGAGTCCGGACGTAGATACGTACGGAGTCCAATGAAATCATGTTACGTGAAGGTGATGAAAAAAAAAAATGTTCTAGCGCAAGAGAATATTCCTCCTTATTATTCTGCGGTATTCAAGTATTATTGTGGTTATATTCATGTATTATTGTGTTCTGGGAATATTCTCGGTGTTATAATAACACAATAACACCTGAATAACACGGAATAACACGGGAGGAATATTTCTTGGGCAGGATCTTAAGAAAACGAGTTTTTTTTTTTTTTTCTGTCAGCTCCATGTACAAGTGATTCATTGGACTCCGGGCGTATCTATATGTCCGGAGTCCGGACGTAATAATTTTTCCCTAAGCAGTAACATAAAATTTTAGGGAAACTTACATACTTACCACATAATTCTTATACCACATAATTCTTATGTATTTACACAGTTCTGCCGCGCTATTATTTTGATGTTATAAATCTATGCATGCAGATATGTATTTCACTTTTAAGAAACTACTAATAGTAATATTTTTAATGTGATGTTAAGGTTTTGACTTTAGATGTTAGATATGTAAATACGGACATACGAATTGTGGGGTATGCAAGTAAATGCCCCAAAGTTTTCTTGAGAATTTTCTATTCATTTGAGTAGCTGTTCTAACTTAACAATGGCATTCCACTAAAATGTGCAATGTTTAATTTAAAATATTTTTTACGTGGATTAATTAAGTTTCCTATCATTATAAACCTATAATATATTTCTTTAATACCATTACGCGCGTTAGCTCCCTTCATTGCGTAAGAAAAGTATCAAGAGAATTTAACGTTCAAACTCAAAATAGATATATATTTTTGTTTACAAGAATTAGAATTAGAATTTTAAAATCATCAACTTTTGAATCTTTGGGCTAGACTCAAAACCAGTAGACTATTACTTTGCTAGACTTTGGGAGTTCACTCGTAACTTGTGGGATTGATACACAGACTCAGTTCCATGTACTATTTGGTCAGCACAGATATTTGTGTTTACCATCAATGCTTTATGCCATTTCAATCGTATCAACCTCACCATAATTATCTCTCAAGTAACTGAGGATGCTAAAATTACATCATTGTTGGGGATATTGTACTCTTCAAATGCCACAGCTGACTTAACA
>NW_018224174.1:0-31274 GCF_001263595.1 Phalaenopsis equestris
CAAAGGGTAAAAATGGAGTTTTACAGTGCAAATCATGAATTTTAAAGCACGGCAAACTAAATCAAATCCACACAATTACATTAAATACATAAGTATTATAAACTAGTAGAGGTCCAACTTCTTCAATTATTTTGCCTCATATTCAGTACTTTCTCCTCCTCCAATATCTCTCATAGACTGGTAATGAACGTACAGATTGTTGAAGGGTCGATAAGGGAATTAATCAGTCAAATTTTCTTTGATCCATCCTTTTTCCTTAAACATCTGCACTAATCCTGCTTCAATTGTTCCTATACGATCAAAATTCTCCTTCATCCTCCAATCTAGGTGATCGAAAAAATATTTAAGCTCTCCTATTGAATTCAAAATACACTGAAGTTCTCTTTCAATATTCTTCATTTTCTTTTCCAATGCGAGTGAACTTCCCACTATTTGTGGCATTAATGGAGTTGAAGCATGTGATGAATGATCTAAGATAGCACCTAATGCTTCATTATCATTCCCAATATAATTATCATCAATAGAAATCTTGGACTCCCAAGGAAATAAAACTTTTTCCCAACTTTCATATGGAACTTGATATTGACTGCTAAGTAGGAAAATTATGGAAGGATGTCCAGTCCATACATAGGCCCATTCATAATAATACCCATAACATATTTAAAAATGATAGATCCTACATCATTGGGCTTTTCCATTTGAATGCAATAATTTAAAATAGCACTTTCTTTGGTGACTCCACTAATCTTCATGGTAGGGAATAATTTTGTAGAAATGAAGAAATGCCATTGTTTCGATAATGGATTAATCAATGAAGTAGAGAAACTAAAATATCTCTTATCTCAGATTTCCCAGCTATCATTTTCATCCGTCAGAAAATTATAGACATCTTGCATCAAATCTCTTGTTGAGATGAAATTTGCATAATGACAGATTATAATGTTTTTTATCATATACAATTCATTGATTCGAGCCGGAGTAAATGGTATAGCCTTACCTCATACGAAGACAACTTATTGGGTAGTTCCATGCAAGTTGGCATAGAATTCTTTCACCACTAGTACAACAACTGCGGTGGTAGTGTAGCATAAGACTTCCCATCATCTTTGTACAATGATTTTATCAATCGGAGAAGTTGGATTAAACTAGAAATGACTAACATTCTATCCTTGATAAGTCTCTTCTTCGTAATAACTTTGTCACATAATCTCTGCGCCTCAAAATTGATAAACTTTCTTCAATTAAAAACTTTATACCTGGAAGTATTTCTAGAATTTAAAGCCATGGAATTTTAAATTAGGAAGTTCTTGGTTGTCCAAGGCAGTTTTTAGGACTTTAAAAACACCTCTTGGCGGTTATTCCTTCATTCCATCCCGCTAAAGTTTGCCAAATTTTTCAAACCGCAAGGAACTGCTGCCAGTGCCGCCAGCGCTCCCAATAGCGCTTTTGGCACCAGAGCTTGATTACAGTGGTGTCGTCGGTGCGTATTCTGGCGTCGTCAGCGCCAGAGCCAATTCTGCATCTGTTCTTTTTTTTTACAATTTGATTCCAAAATTTCCTCTAATACCAAGATTTTTTCTTAATTTATGATATATAAAATTCTGTAGGATTATTATTTCCTAATATTAAAAATACTTATTAAACAAATAGTAATATATAAATATATATATATATATATATGGGTTGCCTCCCAAAAAGCGCTTTGTTTAACGTCGTCAGCCCGACGTACCATTTGTTTAGTTGGGTTGACTTAACATTAAAAGTTCTTTAAATTGTGGTATGTGTCCTTCATAGAAAATGTTTCAAAAGATGCCCATTAACTTTAAAGATGTTTTCAGTTTTAGGATCTTCAATTACAACAATTCCATAATGATAGATTTTAATCACTTTAAATGGTCCTAACCATCGGATTTCAGTTTTACTAGAAATAATCTCAATCTTGTATTATATAATAAAACTTCTTGTCCAGGTTCAAACTTTTTATTAATAATCTCCGATCATTCCATATTTTCATTTTCTTCTTATAGATTTTTGCATTATCATATGCTCCATTTATAATCTCCTCAAGTTCATTAACTTGCAATAATCTTTTCTCACCAGCAACTTTTAGATTAAAATCAAATTCCTTAATAGCCCAAAATACTTTATGCTTCAATTTTACTAGTAAGTGACATGTTTTTCCAAAAAATAAGTCTGTATGGGGACATTCCTATAGGAGTCTTATAAGAAGTACACTTTTGTATGCCCATAATGCAGTGTTTAATCTAGCAGATCTGTCCAATTTATAAGGATTTACAACTTTTTCTAAAATTCATTTTATTTTACAATTCGATATTTCTGCTAGACCGTTAGTCTGAGGATGATAAGTAGTAGAAAATCTATACATTATATCATATTTGTTTATCAATTTCTCGATGCTCTTATTTCTAAAAATTAAAATGAGATCCTCGTAATAATTACTTGCAGCATTCCATATCTTATAAAATTATTTTAAATTGAATATTTAGAAACACTTCAAGCATCACATCTAGGTACAACAATAGCTTCAATCTATTTGGGCATATAATCAACAACAAGTAATATATATACGTTTCCAAATGAAGGTATAAATGGTCCCATAAAATCTAATCCCCATACAGCGAAAATTTCAAGAAAATTTCAACTTCCAATGTGTAATTTAAAGGCATTTCATTTATTCTAGAAATATGTCCTACTCGCTGACATCAATAGCATGTTTTTGAATTGATCACATGTTTTAATATATTTATTAACATCTCTAAAAAGAGTAGGCCAATAAAATCCAGCTTGTAAAATTTTATATGCAGTTTCATTTGTTCGAAAATGTCCTTCAAATTCAAAATCATGCATCTTTCAATTATCTATTGAGTTTCTTCATAAGGCACACACCTTCTCATAATTAGATCTTTACATTGTTTATATAAATATGGGTCAACCCAAAAATTGAATTTTGAATCATATATAACTTTCTTTAATTTTTTATTTTTATTATTTAGTGGTAAAATATCACTTACAATATAATTTACTATATCAGCAAATTTCGATGTATCTATTTCATGTATACTATATAATTGTTCATTAAGGAAATTTTTTAAAATTTCATTTGCAAAATTAGTTCTTATTTCTTTTTCTAGTCTAGAGAAATGATCATCTATTTGATTATCATTTCCCTTTCTATCAGCTACAATAAAATCAAACTCTTGCAAAAGAAATATTTATCTAATTAACCTTGGTTTAGCATCCTTCTTTTGCATTAAGTATTTAATAGCAAAATTATTTGTATGCACTATAAATTTAGTTCCAATTAAGTAAGGTCTAAATTTATCAAAGGCATAAACAATAGCTAATAACTCTCTTTCTGTAGTAGCATAATTTATTTGAGCATCATTTAGAGTTGTACTAGCATAATATATTACCTTAAAAATCTTGTTGTGTCTTTGTCCTAAAACAACCCCAATAGCATAATCACTAGCATCACACATTATTTTAAATGGTTTTTCCTAGTCAGGTGGAACTATTATAGGTGCAGTGATTAGTTTTACTTTCAATAATTCAAATGCTTTTATGCATTCCTGATTAAAATCAATTTTCATATCTTTTTCTAAAAGTTAGCATAAAGGCTTAGTTATTTTTGAAAATTTTTTTATGTAACGCCTATAGAAACCGGTATGTTCTAAAAAGCTTCTTACCCCTTTAACGATAGTAGGAGGTGGTAATTTTTTAATAACTTAAATTTCTCCATGATCTACTTCCATGCCATTTTCATAAATTTTATGCCCAAGTACAATACCTTCTGCAACATAAATTTGCAACTCTAAATTGACATTTTTCCCAATTTAGTACTAGGTTGATTCTTTCACATACTTCTGAAACCTTTTCTAAATTATTTAAACATAATTCAAACAAAGTTCTGAATACAGAGAAATCGAAATCATCCATAAATACTTCATGCTCAATAAAATTACTAAATATTGACATCATACATCTTTGAAACATTCAATAAAATTGCTAAAGATTGACATCATATTTCTTTGAAATGTTGCAGGTGCATTGCATAGTCCAATATGAATTATATGAAAAGCAAATGTTCTATAAGGGCTTGTAAATGTTGTCTTCTCTTGATCTTGTAGAGCAATTAGAATTTGGTGATAACTTGTATATCCATTTAAAAAGAAATAATATTTGTTTCCAACCAATCTATCCAACATTTGGTCTAGAAAGTGTAAAGGAAAGTGATCTTTCCTGTTGACCATGTTTAATTTTCTATAGTCAATACAGATTCGCCAACCAATAACTTGTCTTATTGGAATTAATTCATTTTTCTCATTTTCTTCGACAGTCACTCCTCCTTTTTTCAGAACACAGTGAATTGGACTCACCCACTCACTGTCTAAAATAGGATATATAATTCCAGCATTTAACCATTTTAAGATTTCTTTTTTAACATTTTCTTTCATTATTAGGTTTAATCTCCTCTGCGGATCAGCTTTACGTTTGTATTATTCATCTAATAGAATTTTGTGCATACAAATTGAAGGACAAATTCCTTTAATATCTGCTAAAGTCCATCCTAAAGCCTAAAGAAAGTCCATCCTAAAGCCTTTTTATATCTTTTCAACATCTCTATTATTTTTGTTCATGAACACCTCTATAAAATAACAGGCAATGTAGATGACTCACCTAAAAACACATATTTTAAATGGGCAGGTAATATTTTTAGTTCAAGTTCAGGTGCTTTAATACTTGAAGGAATAAGATTTTTATTATCATTTTCCAACAAATCTAAAGTTTCAAATTTGTCCTGAATATAATCTAAATCTTCTTCTTTTATTTCATCCTCATTCTCAAAAAATTCTCATTTCCTTAATTTGTCTTCAAATTCTTCCTTAAATTGCTCATTACTCAGATAATCAATAACTTCCATCCTGAAATATTCATTATCTTTTTCTATTGCAGGAGCTTTCATAGCTTTTGCAATATTAAATGTTACTTCTTGATCGTTAACTCTTATTATTAATTCTCCTTTTTGCACATCTATTCAACTCTCCCTATTGCAAGGAATGGTCTTCCCAAAATAATAAGAACTACTTCCTATATATCCAATACTATAAAGTCTACATGGAAAATAAATTTATCCATTTTCACTAATTCATCTTCTATAACTCCTTTTGGATAAGTTATTGATAGATCAGCTAACCGAAGAGTTAAAGTAGTAGGTGAAATCTCTCCCAAGTCTAAGAGTTTAAAAATCAATAGAGGCATAAGATTGATACTCGCTCATAATTCACATAAGGCTTTTCCAAATAACTTTTCTCCAAAAGCACAAGGTATAGTAAAACTACCAGGATCTTTTAATTTTTCAAGAATCTTTTTTTGAATAATAGCACTACACTCTTCACTAAATGCAACGGTCTTATGATCTGTAAACTTATATTTCTTATTTAGTATATCCTTCATAAATTTCACATAACTTGGCATTTCTTCCAAAGCTTCAATGTAAGGAATGTTTATCGTTAACTTCTTAAGGATTTCCAAAAATTTTGTAAATTATTTATCTTTATTCTTCTGCTTCAGTCATTGAGGAAACGAAGGTAATAGTTTTTTTAAGGGAACTTGTGTTTGTTCATTTTCATTGGGGTCATTTTCCATTTCTTGCTTCTCTTAATCAACTTCAATTTCTCTTTAGATTCATGTTTCAGCTTCTTTTCCACTTCGTAATTGAATAGCTTTAATTTGCTCCTTATTTTGATCTTTTGGATTAACTTCCACAGTACTCGGAAGAATTACTGAAGGTCTGTTACTAGATGCACTAGCAATATGTCCTAATTGATTTTCAATATTTCTAATAGCAGCCCCTTGATTTTGTATTTTATTTCCCATATTCAACATTACTTCTTTCATCGTCAACTTCATTTCCTTAACTTTTGGGTTAGGGTTAGAGTTAAATTCCAGGAGGATAATAAGGTCGATAACTATGATTTCTTTGGTTGTTCAAATTTATTCAGATTTCAAGAGGGGTTCACCGAATTGTTATAATTATTCCAACTAAAATTAGGGTGATTTTTCCATCCAGGGTTATAATAATTAGAATAGGGATTATTATTTCAATTATTTAAAGCATTCAAAGTTTCATAAGATGATTGAGTATCAATTATCTGTCCAAGCAAATTTTCCTCTAATATTGGGGATATTTGAGAATAGTTCACTCCAATTTTATCAATCTTTTTCAAAATAGCAGCAATTTGAGATGCTAAAATAGACATTGCATCAGAGTCATGAATACTAGCTACTCTCTTAGGATTTACCCTTGTAGAGGGCCATTGAAAATCATTAGTAGCTATTTCTTTTATTAAAGAGTATGCTTCATCTAAAGGTTTTGACATTAGTGATCCACCTGTAGCAGCATCTATAATAGATCTAAGTAATCCTACTAATCCATTGTAAAATATTTGAATTATTAACCAATCTGGTAAAGCATGGTGGGGACATTTTCTAACAAGATCTTTAAATCTTTCCCAAGCTTCATATATTGATTCCCCTTCGCAAAGCTTCTCAACCCATCCAATTGAGGCCTCGGCTCTTAAACAAAGATATAGCTTGAAAACTCTCATTTTTTCCTCGGTTTGGTCTCTTATGAAAAGAATGAACAATTCATGTCCACCTAGCCGTATAGATGTGCTCTCCTTACTCATATGAAGGTGTAGGAATAAACCCTGATCTTTTTTATTAATTATCGAGAGAGATCTAAGCATTTGAGTGTGGACAGTTCTTTGGTCAGGGTTGATTTAGGATGATGAACAAATGTCGTCCATTCGCATGTATTTGAAACGAATGGCTTAAATCAATGGGAATTAAGGATCAAACTGATACAACACATGATTGAGGGCACACATAGCAGCCAGGTGTAAAGTGCAACCAATGGAGCGGTGGCGCTTGGACTTTCGGAGACGCAAAGGATGAGGTGGTTGTTGTGTGATTAAGTAGGAATATAGGAGTAATTTGATTTACTTAAATGCAGAAAATGAAATATGCATTTATATATATAAGAAAAAAGATAAAAAAATAAAATAAATAAAATAAAAATAAAAATTCAAAAATATATATAAGAAAAAAGATAAAAAAATAAAATAAATAAAATAAAAATAAAAATTCAAAAAGAAATATATTTTTATTTAAGAGTTATTTTTACGAAAATTTTCTTTGCTTATTAAATTTATTTATGCGAAATAATTTCATAATTTACCTAATCTACTTTATTTATCGTTGCCTTCCCCGGCAACGATGCCAAAAACTTGATCCCGAAGAAATATAGTTGTGTAAAAATTATAAGTTGATTCTGATTTACAACAGTACCAAAATTTTGGTGTTGTATTATGCTCTATATATAATTAAGAAATTCAAGCAACTAATATTGGGATTCTACGTAAGTATACATATCATTATCAAGTAATAAAGGACTTTCTATTTAAGCCTCAAATATCGATCCCACGAAGAAGGTTTAAATTTGAAATGATAAATTAACTAAGAAATTCACATAAAGTAAAATGAAATTACTGTCACTAATTTCAAATGTTGAGATATTATCATAACTAAATTATTTAACTACTAGCAAAACTGAAATGCAAAGTTTAAACAGTAACTACTAAACTATTAAATTATTAAACTATTAAACTATGTTTATGTTATGAAGATCTCTTATGTGAAAAAACATTTTTCCCACTACATTGAGATTTTAGTAAAATGAGATGAGGTAAATGGTTAGAATATGTATTGTGCCAAATAGGAGTAGTTTTAATTTTCTACCCTCATACAGTGTTATAGAAAATCATTGGCTAATCCTAGGTTTAGTCCCTAAATCTGTGGCTAGGCTAGGAGGATACTGGATTCCACTCTAGAGCTCCCACCACTTCCGTTTCCCTGAAGGCTAACTCTCGCTTTAGTTCTTAAACACTAAGACCAAATTGGGGATTTTCAGTCTCTCACCCTAAAATCTCCAATTCTACACCGAATAATATATATTTCTCTATTTATTTGAACTTAATTCCATAAGCAAAATTCTACTTCATGGAATCAAATGTGATCCTCACTCTATTGTAGAACTCATACTCCATTTCTCGGATCATATGTTTCACAACAAATTTTAAGAATTCAATTGGCCACATCAAAAAGTAAATTAAGTTCGGAGTTGAAAAACCATCACAATTTATTTTATATTTTAATATTAGCACATCCATATTGTCTCTTCATTTCACCATATCTTAGAGTATGAAGAAAGATAAAGGAACCTACTCAGACTTCATAAGAAAGATACAACAAAACACAAATTTCACATATGAAAGAATGTTCATATAATACTATTAAACAAACAACACTTATCTGAAACTCTTTCTCAAAGTAAATCCCTTGTAGCCTCTCCTAAGAAATGTAGGAAGAAGAAATCTCTCACTTTTCTCCTTCTCCAACAACTCTTACAAAATAATTCACACTTCATCTCACAAAAAAAACTCTAAATTATAAGAATAATAGACTCTAAATGGTTATGGAATGAAAAAAAGAAGAATGTGTGATGTGTAAAAGGAGTGTGTGGTGCATAGGAGGTTGAAATTTGGGCGATGAGAGGTCAGGAAGAGTCACTTTTCTGATCAATTTCAGCCCCAAGTAAAGCATAGAGTTGGTTCTCCAACAGTGCATCCAAAAACTCTTTAAAAAGCATCTAAATTTGTCGAATCTTCAAGAAACAAGGTCTGCACCTCGTCTTCTCTTTAATTCACTGCTCTCTGTTAAACGGCGCCGTTGACGCAACAAATTTTCATATTCTCCATTTTGACTCCAAATTTCTTTTTTTTCTTTCTTTTTTTTCAAGTCCTAAAAATCAACAACCTGCAAGAAAATATGAAAAATACCTTCCATTAAAGTGCAATATCACCAAAAATGAGCATAAAATATGGGTCTAAAAAAGCATATATTTTGGGTCTAAAAAATGAGCATAAAATATGGGTCTAAAAAAGCATATATTTTGGTATATCAGGGCATGGACATAATAGGTCCAATAGATCCTCCATCCTCTAAGGGACATAGATTCATCCTCGCTGCTACAGATTACTTTTCAAAGTAGGCTGAGGTAGTGTCGTTACAAGAAGTCACATCACAACATGCTTTGCAATTTTTTAAGACCAATATAGTCTACTGTTTTGGTATTCCACACAGAGTAATTTCTAATAATGGGACAGCCTTCAGAAGAACAAAGATCAATAATTTTATTAAACGACATGGGATAGACTAGAGATAATCAACAATCTACTATCCCAAAGAAAATGGCATAGACGAAGCTTTCAACAAAACACCGGTGCAGATCTTAAAAAGGACAGTAGACGAAAATAAAACAGATTGGCATAATAGACTATTAGAAGCTTTATGGGCCTATCGGATGACGTTCAGAACTCCCACTCAATGTACACCTTACGCGCTTGTGTACGAGTTTGAGGTCGTACTACCGCTAGAAGTTCAGGCACCATCTCTCAGAGTCACCATCGCCAACCAAATCACAACAGAAGAAAGTGCAAAGCTCAAACTTGAAGAATTGGAAAATCTCAAAGGAAAAGACTAGAAGTAGAACATCACTTGGAGCTCTACCAAGTAAGGATGGTGCAGGCTCACGACAAATTGGTCCGCTCAAGGATATTTAAAGTTAGTGATCTTGTCCTCGTTCTCAAAGACCTATTCTTACACACCGTAAAATAGGTGGAAAATTTGAACCAACTTGGGAGGGACCATTTATCATAGAAGAAGTTTACTTAGGAGGATCTTAGCAGCTGATGGATTTTCTGGGCAAAAGACTTATGTTGTCGGTAAATAGTCGCTACTTGAAGATATATTACCCTACGTGACACTGCTTGAAATTAACATTTTCTTTTGAAATTTTAATTTTTTTGGGGTTATTTATTTGGCCAAGCATCTGTGACTGGGTCCAAAAATTTTGTAATAAGTTAACCTCAATAAAATAAAAATTTTTGGGTTTGCCCATTGTTTCTCTTTTTTTAGTTTCTAGTTTCAAAATCTAACTAAATTAAGAAAATTGAATGAATAAAATTTACAAATAAAAAATTTATTTTTTAATAAGTGCTTTGTTCTTGTTCTTGTTCATGTTGAATGTCAGCGCACTAATGTTTTTTTTGTCTTTTGAAGAAGAAATGACGGAATGCAAGCTGATTTTCTCTTTTTTCAATGGTCTCAATCTCGAACTGAATGAAGAAAGGGCTGCTCAGGGTGGTATTATAGATATGGACTAAGACTTCAGTCAAGTCAATGTGAAATTGGAAAATTCCCAGATGGACGTTGTCAGTCACTGGGAAAAAGAAGGGTTGCCATCTCTGTTAAAGATGGGTACCAGAGAAGACTCTTCACAGAAGAGGAAGAAGATGATCATGCAACGACAATATCCAGCCAAAGGAACCAGTTGCATACAGTCCCTGATAACTGCTCCAACAGGGTATTTAGTAGGTCCAATGAGGAGAGAGTGTCAGATGCACCGCTCAAAAGAACGCAACGACGCAATGCCAACCAACGCGAACATAGAGTCTTCAAGTGGGAAGAAAGAAAATGATAGAAAGAAGCAACAGGTTTACTCACCCCTATTCCTGAGGGGAAGATTTATGAGTCATGTATGAGGAAGACCTCTTCTAGCCCACCTGATACAGAGGATGAGTTGGAGCCTGCCATAGAGCCGATGCAGACAGAGATACCCCATGATTGATTCCTACAAGGGTTGCTTCCTACAAGGGTTGCCCACTATACAATGTTGAAACCCTCGTAAGAGCATCTACTGGAGGAGAATTTGTTGAATGTCCAAGATGCAACGTTCTACATTAGGATTTCAATAGTTCTTTTCAAGATTTTACAGTCGCCTGTATGGGAGGCCAAGAGACAACACATTCAAATGCAGAGTTACATCCCATTGCCTACATAATCAGAGCAGACATGGGTTCCTGAAAATGTCAAGACAAGGAGACAGCGCATACAATTTGATGATATTTCCACAACATTTGTAGAAATTCGAGGTGAAGTTGTCAACATTTTGGAAGGTTTGACATATACACTGGAGTTTTATCAACAAATAATGAGAAGAGAATTTCAGACTCTGTATTCGACCTAAGGGACAGAGGTCTAGCTAGTCGGCTAAGGCCAAGAACTTACTCAAAGCCATGAAAATGGATGTGTGGGAAAGGAAGACAAACCATTCAATGTGGCTGCTGTTACAAATTTACTGAAGATAGGAAAGGGAACCCCCTTGGAATCGTAAGATATAATAAGGTGGATCTAATGATTTATGTAATAAAAATAATGGTCAAGATGTTGATTCGATGGAGGATACTGCGACCCGACTACATCCCGAACAGCTGCATAATCAACATTTATGAGAAGGGGGATTTCATTCCTCCCCATACTGACCATCATGACTTCGTCAGACCTTTTTGTACAGTCTCTTTTATGAGCAGAAGCAACATACTTTTCGAAAAAGAAATCAACATCATTGGCCCCAGAGAATTCAAAGGGTTCATGGAGATTCCATTGCGATGGGTTCAGTACTGGTTTTGAAAGGAAATGGAGCTGATTTGGCCAAACACTGCATTCCAAAAGTGTGATATGCCAGAGTTTACGTAACTTTCAGAAGAATGAGAGAGGAAAAGATACCACGAGGGTCATCCAGACCTAGAATTGGAAGAACTGTAGCCTTATGAGCTATGAGAAGGTTGTACCTCTAAGTACGTGCAAAGGGAGTTCTTATCCTAGAGAGTGGCTTAGTGGGTCAGCTTGATCAAGAGCTCACCCCACTGAAGATGGGCCGTCAGCTAGAACCTTTTTGTACTGTGTTTTGATGCAACAGATATGATGAGACATGTATCAGATATGTTCAGATTATGATATGAATTCATTATATGGTGTTTTAAATGTATTCAGCATGTTGTTTTTTAATACATCAGTATGTACTCAGTCTGTAACTCATATTTGAAGCAAGTTAATGAAATTTCTTTCAAGTTTCAGCTTGCTTCTCAAATTTCCATCTTCATACGACTGATAAAGTGCCATGAAACCAAACGATGGTTCTAAATTACAATGAACAAAGAATGATACCACGGATGCCTGGTAATAAAATTTAAAATATTTTGGAAAATTAACCAACGGAAATTAATTTTTTTAAAATATATTTTGATAATTAAATATGATAAAAATAACAAGAAAATAAAATGATAAATTTGCTGAGTTTGCTTCTCTCGAGTTCGAGATTACTTACTCTTTGCTTGTGCAGCGCGACTATCCTGGTTTGTACCAGCTTTTCTTCACATCTTCACGGAATTTCACATTTTGCATAAAATCTTAAACAATTTCATAAGTTTCTCTCACCAATGCCAATCTTTGCATGCCACATGTCTAGAGCTCAACACCACGAATTCCCTGCACTATGTTCATATTGTTCTCGGGTTAGTACTGAGATTTTGATTCCCTCTGCTACCTCTTGGGTTTGATCTGAGCCCTTAAGAATTCCTTCCCAATGTAGTAATATATTTCCAATTAGCTCTTGAGTTGGATCTGAGTCCTTGTGCTTTCCTTCTCAATCTGATCTTTTATGCTACCTCTTGGGTTGGATCTGAGTCCTTGAGCATTCCTTCATGATGTAGTAATATATTTTCGATCAGCTCTTGAGTTGGATCTGAGTCCTTGTGCTTTCATTCACAATCTGATCTTTTCTGCTACCTCTTGGGTAGGATTTGAGTCCTTGAGCATTCCATTCCCAATGTAGTAATATATTTTTGATCAGCTCTTGAGTTGGATCTGAGTCCTTGTGCTTTCCTTCTTAACATGGTGTTTTATGCTACCTCTTTGGTTGGATCTTAGTCCTCGAGCATTCCTTCCCAATGTAGTAATACATTTCTGATCAGCCCTTAAGTTGGATCTGAGTCGTCATGCTTTCCTTCTCAATCTGATCATTTTCGCTACCTCTTGGGTTGGATTTAAGTCCTTGAGCATTCCATTCCCAGTGTAATAATATATTTCTAATTAGCTCTTGAGTTGGATTTGAGTCCTTGTGCTTTCTTTCTTAAACTAATCTTTTCTTCTACTTCATGGGTTGGATCTGAGTCCTTGAGCATTCCTTCCCAATGTAGTAATATATTTTTTATCAGCTCTTGAGTTGGATCTGAGTCCTTGTGCTTTCCTTCACAATCTAATCTTTTCTACTACCTCTTAGGTTGAATCTGAGTCCTTGAGCATTCCTTCCCAATGTAGTAATATATTTTTGATTAGCACTTGAGTTGGATCTGAGTCCTTGTGCTTTCCTTCTCAATCTGATCTTTTCTAATATCTCTTGGGTTTGATCTAAGTCCTTGAGCATTCCATTCTCAATGTAGTAATATATTTCCAATCAGCTCTTGAGTTGGATCTGAGTCCTTGTGCTTTCCTTCTCAATCTGATCCTTTCTGCTACCTCTTGGGTTGGATCTGAGTCCTTAAGAAATCCTTCCAAGTGTAGTAATATATTTTTAATTAGCTCTTGAGTTGGATCTGAGTTCTTGTGCTTTCCTTCTCATTCTGATCTTTTCTGCTACCTCTTGGGTTGGATCTAAGTCCTTGAGCATTCCTTCCCATAATATAAATATATTTCCAATCAGCTCTATAGTTGGATCTGAGTCCTTGTGCTTTCCTTCTCAATCTGATCTTTTCTACTACCACTTGGGTTGGATGTGAGTCCTTGAGCATTCCATTCACAATGTAGTAATATATTTTTTATCAGTTCTTAAGTTGGATCTGAGTCCTTGTGCTTTCATTCTTAATATGATCTTTTGTGCTACCTCTTAGGTTGGATCCGAGTCCTTGAGCATTCCTTCCCAATGTAGTGATATGTTTCGGATCAGCTCTTGAGTTGGATATGAGTCCTTGCGCTTTCCTTTTCAATATGTTATTCTCCTGCTACCTGTTAGGTTGGATTTGAGTCCTTGAGCATTCCTCCCCAATGTAGTGATATGTTTCCGTCTAATATCAACCTTCGGGGAAGAGGATACATACATCCGCTTCCACATTGCTTAGCAATAGAATCAATTTTAGAGGAAGAGGATACAAACATTTGATTATGCATTGCTTTGTAATGGTCCAAATATCAAACTTTTAGGGTTTAAGATCACCTTAAATGGAACAAGGCATCTGATTCTCTTTCCATAATTGATACCTGCATTTCAATTTCAATTTTAGGGCCAACACCTGAATCCTAATTCTTATCCTTCAAAATACATGAAACCTGATAATTTGAAATCCACCTTCTAATCCCTAGCAGGAGTTTCAAATCCTCAATTTTGATCGAATGTTCATTTGCTAATTCCCTAGAGGAAACAATTGTCACACAAATCTGCTCTTTGTCCTAGGTCTGTTGACTAAGAGATCTGTGTTGGTTTTGTTGATCTTGTCGGTCAACGCCAATACGCGTGTTGTGTTTGCCCAGCACACCACACCTATTAGGGGTCCATTTGTTGACCTCATTTTTGGTTGAGGTCTAGTTTTTCCTCTTTAGTAGCCTAGGGTCTAGCTATAGGACTTTCTTGTTGACTATTCCTAGAAGACTACAAAAGGAACCCTCACCACTAGAAATTCTAAACTATTCTTTACTAAACTTGAAGTTTCACATGTTGGTCCTAACCTCTAGCACTTAGTAGGCGGGTCAGTATGGAGGAGCTCAAGGAGAGTCCCTCATAGGATGGTCACACCTTAGGATTAACCCTGGTTGATCTGGTTTTGGTGGGGTTACCTTGCACAAACTAAACTTTTTCACTTACCTCAGGCCCTATGACCCTTTAAGTTGGTCTCCTGATTCCTTTTGGAGAACTCAGATGAAAAAACTTATACCCCTAGTCTTTGGCTAAGAGGGTTAGGACCACCATATTGAGCATCCAAAATAATTCCTCACATGGATCCTATTGGTTTGGCATGGCTTCATGGCTTACTTGCCCATTCTAGCCCAAAATCACCAAATTACCAAAATACCCCTAAAATCCTAATTTTTGCTAAAAATCCCAAAATTACCCAAAATACCCAAATTTGCCCAAAAATCATCTCAAACCACTCACCACTACCCAAATTGACCAAAATCAACCAAAATCGTCAAATTCCCAAAATACCCCCAAAATTGCCCAAAATCACCAAAATGCCCCTCATTACCCAAAAATTCTCAAAAATTCCAAAATCATCCCAAATATTCCCAATTCCATTTTTTGATCAAATTTCAATTTTTTATCATCAATTTGACCTAATTTAACCAAATTAGTCCAATTTAACCAAAAACCCCAATTTTCCCTTAAAGGCCCAAATGCCCCCAATTTTGGCCCAATTGGCTCCAATCTTTCCCAATTTCAATTCCAAATCAAAATTTAGCATCCCCAACAATAATATAAATAAAATTTAAAACCAATTTAATCCAATTAAAAGCCTAATTTTACCCAAATAAAAAAGCCCCAATTTTGATCATTTGCTTAAATCCATCAAATTAGCCCACCAATTCAATTCAAAATCACTTGAAATTTTTCCAAATTTTTCATGATATCCCCCTACACCAAATTCAATATTCGATTAGCCCAAAATTTTATCCCAATTTCAATTTCAATTTTAAAAAACCTAAATCCTTAAGTCATTCCAAAAGGCCCAAATCCAAAAGCCCACATGACAGATTTTATCACCATCATTTATTTAATCAAAATCATCCCCTAAGTCTCAAATTCATGATCAAATTGTTGATCAAAATTCATGATCAAATTGTTCTATATTAAGCATCATGAAAAACTTCACCAAAACTACCAAAATAAATCCAAAATCCCTCCTCATGAAAGTTGACCAAGACAAAGGGAAGCCATTAAGCCAGTCCAAAGCCATTGGTGAGCCATGAGAGCCATGCCACATTACTGTACTATTAGTGGCAGGAGACCGACCTACTTTTAAATATCGTTAAGATTCTTTTAACCCATCCCATGAATCACCTAAACCCCAAACTTAACCCAAATCACTTGGATAGGGACCTTACCAATGATTATGTTGAACCATCTGATTTCCCTCAGCATCCAAGCCAGCCTTGGAGGGTGAACTCAACGCAAATCCATGGCTTGACCCAATTTGACCAAAAATAGTCCTTACCACATCCTATTTTAATTTCAACACCCTTACACATGAGACAGCTTGACCTCCTTCAGTGTGATGGTGACCTCTCCCTGGCCGACCCACCACCTTAGCTGCCGGAAAAGCCACCTTAAGTACTTCCCCATGGATAAAACTCAAAATTAAACCCATCCAAGCTGTCTCATTCCAATTGGATTTTTGTACCTTGCTGGCATCGACATAAGCAACCTAAAGCACCCACCAATTGCCCCTGGTGGCCTCTCTTTCCTTGTCTATTTAAACCCACCCTCTATGGTCAAAGGAGGAGATCTTGAAAATCCTTGGGGAGACTCTATCAAATTGCTTATTGAGCTTCCTTAAGACCCCTTGAGTTCAATACCACCATCCTTAGCCACTCAAATCCATTGCTCGTTCTCAGTTTTGGAGCTCAATCCCTAGGCCAAAATAGGACATCCCCTATTACTCAACCAAATCCAAGTTAATTGCACACACACCATCCCCATAGTGAGAGAGGAAGATCCCCCCACAGAAGCCCCATCACCAGAGCACCCTAGGGTGGACACCCAAAATTTTCCTTGGTCAAACTTGGTTCTAGACGATTCACCATGATCAGAGGCTTCATCCTCAAGCTCTTTGGACCTCCATGAAGCTTCTCCAAGCATCCAATCGAGGCTTCCCCTCTTGGACCAAGGCATAATATTTTCCCCCCATCCCGAGCTTATTTTAATTCTCAATGAGTCGAGAATCTATTTCATGGTAGGTTGGCCATATGGATAGGTTCGTCTCACTTAGACAAGCTCATAGGATGAAACCCAAAGTGATTTGGTCAAGTGTTGCTCGAGATATTGGAAGGTGGATGGCTCGCGGGTTCAGTCCATTTGGGGTGATGACGGAGCACTGTCGGATTGCGCGTGTAATGGATGGATGGACGGGATCTTGTCGGATGAGAAGACGGAGCGGTACAGAGGAGACACACGACAACTGACTCAGGCGGCGACATAGATTGGGAACGTCCCCCGTGGAGCTTTGGAGCTGTCATAGGATTGTGTGGCGCCACATCACTTAAGTAGGAAAATAGGGATTTTTTTATTTAAATAAATAGCCAGAACTTCAAAAATTTATATCTTTTATATCTTTATGTAGAAAAATCAAAATTTATATCTTTATGTAGAAAAATCACAAAAATAAAATAAAAATACTCATTTTCTCAGTGAACAGAGTAGAACAATGTGGAAGTATTTTGAAGTCCATTTGATGCATTTATTTTTTTTAATTAATTAAATAGTATTTTCCTTATTTTGGTTCTCCTTTTTCATAGACATTTCACCATGGCATGGGACCATGGGGCTTTTGATGTCTCTTTTGTTAGGCATCTCCCCTGATTTTTCCAAGGTTAGGGGGCCTTTTTAACCAGGGATATCTAATTTTCAAGTTAATGACCCCTATTTTGGTATGAAAATCATAATAATCAAAATACTCATCATAAAAATACAAAAGTTGTTTTGGTAGGTTCACTGTGGTCACAGGATACTAGGAGAAATATAAATTTGATTTAACTCATTAAAAGTAAACTTAATTGTCACTAACCCTAAAAATAAAAAAAAATAATTTGTAGTATTTATAGATTTAAATGACATAAAAACTATTCCACACTATAAGTTAATGTTAGAGGAGCTCCCCATAAAAATTTCAAGTCAATTGGAGTTAATTTGATCACTCAAATGGATTAATTAATTGAAATCACATTTTTAGCTTTAAAATAATTCTAATAATTAAAATACAACTCAAAAAAATTACCAAATTGATTTTGGGAGCTCCTTATGACCAGAGGAAACTAAGAAAAATAAATTTAGAATTAAAATAACGCTTCATTTTTTTTGAACTATTTTTGGGCATTTAAATAATTAAAAATTATAAAAATTGCAAAATGGTAAAAGCACACTAAAATGTCACATTTGGCTTCCTGATTACTTGGGACCAATTAAAATAATTTGCCTAATCTTCTAAGTCAAGATATTAATTTTAAATGCTTAAAAAAATTTTCTCTAATTTATTGATTAAAATAATTCTAATAAGTAAATCAAATCTCTAAAAATCATGAAACTTAGTCCAAGTGGTCCTCTGACCTAGGTTTTATTTTGGTTGAGCTATTGAATTTTCATTGAAAATCCTTATTTTTGCATTAAAATACCTATAAACATTAAATAAATTCAAAAAAATCACATTTTCTCCTCTAATGTTGTAATTAACCCATAAGTGAGGTAACATAAAATTTTCAAGTCATTTGAGTCTAATTTAATAAATTATAGGGTATTACGGTCTTAGAGGCAAAAGGGTAACTTCGGAATTTAAGGCTTAATTAATATTTTGGCTTAACCAAAGGGCTAAATGGGCAATATATAATTTTAATTGATATGTTTTAATGATTGAAATATAAAAGGGATAAGTGGTAGTAACCAATCTCACTTTGATCCTATAAAGGATAAATGTGTAATTTTTCAAAATTGATGAAATTTGGAAGAATATTTAAATAGGGAGATATTAAGGTGAGGTTTTGATTTTGGAATATCATAACTCACTGATTTTAAGCCCCAACTAATGGTTTTGGGATGATTTATAATTCATAATAACGATTAAGAATATAAATATAAATATTGAAAAAATCCTTTTTTTTTTTGAAATTGTAAATCTACCCATTAAATCTCAAGGGCTTAGTAGTGAACTAGGCTTAAACAAAATGTTAGCTAATGAGGTTCATAAAATAACATATAATTAATTTAAAACTTTTCAAAACACTACAAGTCCATTCTTTAAAATCAAATTAATTAAATTTCTTAATTAAGTTGAGTTGACCCCAAGGGTCTTTACCTATATAACTCATAAGTGAGATATCATGTGATAATTACCCCATCTAAGAGAAGATCAAAATATCATAATTCATTGAGCATAAGGGTATTAACTAGATGAACTATATAGTAAACATAGAAAGGCTAAAATGAACTCAAGATAGTTCTAGGGACTATGAAATGTTTAAGGTATTACCCGAGACTTCTTCATAATCCTTTGAAAATTTCGAAGGACATCTGGACTTATTAAGATTTGTTTAATGGAGTCATCCTCAAAATTTGGCAACACCAAGATATAACATAGGATATGATAGACACACCTCAAACTTGTATTTTCTACTTTCTTTATAAGCATGTTTTAATTCCTGTAAAATTATATATATATATATATATATATTTCATGATATATGTAACATGTCAACAAAATTATGAGGATTAGCTTCAATACAAAGTGTTGTAATTGTTCTTAGTGGGATAATGAATATAGAAAAAGAAAATCATGAGGATTAGCTTCAAAAAATAAATTAGCAACAAAATTATATTAATGTTAATGAAAAATAAGACTTATAAAGAGAATAATGATGGTGAAAATGATTGTGATGTTGAAAATGTTGGTGGGGGAGATAGATGGTTAAGAAGCTAGAAGGTGAAAACAGATATAAAGTTGCAACAGAAATAAAATAATAAAGAATATAGGTTCGAATAAGTTCAAAAAGATTACTCTTCTAGATAATCAAAATCAGAACATTATCATTACACAATGAAGTTTAAGTTAGAAAACAGTGCTGCAACCACTCATTTTAGAGATCACTTGAAGCATTGTGCTTTCTAGATTATCACAACACTGAAACTAAACTAAATTCAACCACGATAAAATTCACCGCCACAATATTCAAAATATATTACAACTCAAAATTTAATCACAAACATCACAAAACAACAATTGCAACTAATTCAGACGTCTCTATTGGATGATCGGGAATCCCTCAGAGGAGGTAACCTACGGTTAATAACGAGAGATGTTTTACAGTCTAAATGAAAGTATGGAACTAATGTCCCACCTCTTAAGGCTCTAACCTGATAGGTCATATGATCTTAGGGCTACAGAGGTCCCTGTGTGCGACGTAGTTCACATATTGCTGACCAGTGATCTTTGTACATGTTTGGTCGACTACCTTCACGACCAGATAGACTGTGGGTCCTAGTAGGTTTAAATGATGGGTCTGTGCTACCCGACCCAGCTACCTTTACCTTTTATGATTATTCTGTCCTTTTAGATGTTGAGACCCTTTAAGCCTTTTCGCACCTTAACTTCATTGGTATCATTTTAACGGTCTGATAAGCGATGAACTGTGACCTGTTTGAGATACAACTATTTGTCATCTGCCCTTATGGTTTGGACGTCTTTAACGTGTTAAGATACTCCATCAAGATGATCATGTTTATTCCATGAGCTCCGTGTGTTGGTGGATCACTAGCCATTTGGGACGTGAGACAGTCACTCTTTACCTGTTGGCTTAGCAACAACTTTGAAACATCGGGGCGTTCCCACATGGAATAACATTCCTTTGATGACATATTTCCTCAGTTGTGTAACAATAAAATAGAAACATCTTTTATTGAGAGTAATCTTAGGTGTCCACCAAGATATAATTAACCACGTAGGATAAGTCCACTTTGGAGACTCTTGACCCCATAACAAAAATGTTCTTTTTGATTATATGGTTAAGGGCGCCTTATGTAGAGACTCTTTTCGTGGATATCGTGTTTCGAGGTATTTCCATCCGATTTTGTTTGGACGTATACTCTAAACCCATCACATGAAGATTACCCATATATAAGTCATCCATCTCTTTCCTTCTTATTTGTTTGTTTCTTTTTTGTCGTATGTTTTTTCTATTTGATTCCTCTCCTCTTAAAATTATATATATGATTTGAGAATGAGATTTATTCGAAAAAGGAAATCATACGACACATAATAGACACGTTGGCGACTCCAAGTGCTAAAAAGAACCGAGAAAAGTAGTGACCAATTGCGAATATATATTACCTTAGGTAGGATTATTTCATCGGGCAGAGGGTGTATCACAGTAATCTTACAAGCAGCCCACCTTCGATCAATGTATCTATATTGAAGAACATTCATTCAGTCGATTGTTGATCTTTTGTAATGGAAGATGCTCGTTGAGAGAGTGTTGCATGGTCGCACGGTGTTTGTTGGGTCGGTTAGTATTTTAATCGGTCGGCTTCATAGGCCGACTGACATCCTGAAGAATGTCCAAACAAAAATTCTCTTTATGTAATCAAAATTATCTTTTCAAAATTTATGGCACGCTCTTGATGTACAACAAAATTCATATTCGATTGTTTTTTCCACATTTTTTTTCAGTAGTGTTGACTATTTTAAAGAAAAAGGTCCTCATCATTCAAATTCAGAAGCATTGCGTAAACTTGTTTAATTTCAATAGCATCCGAAGGCGGACTTGTCGACCACTTGATAAAGAAATATTCTATAATCTCCAACAAATTAAAAAAATAAAAATGTATTATTTTGAAAAATTGGTAGAATTGCAATTATAACTTCTTTACCAAACACTAATTAGTACCCCAATTTTGAACCCATTTACTTTTTCGTTTTGTCCTACATGGAGCACTTTTATGTTTTCTTTTACCAAAGTCAGAGAAAGGCGGCCGCGGCAATGAAAGATCCAAAAGGCCAAATGCGAGTAGTGTTTTGGCGTTCTATAGAATACTTTTTGGCTATAATTATTTACAAGAAATTGTAGATGAATGCGAGATAAGAATAAATCAAAGAGTAAAATAATAATATTAGGGAAATTTATTTAGTACATCATAACTTAAATTTTATGTATTTACATATATTTAAGACCTATAGTTTAATATTTATAAGTATAATATTGGTGTTATAAATTTATGCTTGAAAATATGTATTTTGCTTTTAAAATACAAATAATAACGATATTTTTATATGGTGTTAAGGCTTTTAATGCTACAAATGTAAATATGAATGTCTAAGTGTTCGATATATACCTGTGTGAAAATGGTGCTAGTACATGCCCCATCACGCAGTCGCACAATTACAATAAGATTAATTGATTGAGAATTCTATTTAAATCAAGCTAGAAATATTATAATCAAGTCCTCCAAATAGCAATGGTTTTTGGTGTTAAGAATAAAAAATCAGTGTGGTTCAACAAAAAAATATATCTACAGTAATAAATTGAGTTACAAGAAGTTTCCTTTTTTTTGCAAATAATTAAGGAAAAAATTAGAATAGTACATTTGGACTAGTTGATAAAATCATGGCAAAAAAGTTATGACTAGTGTAGAATTGTGTTTGACATCATTGATGTTAACAATGAAGGGCTGATCAAGTAATACAATGCGACTACTTTTGTATATTCAAGTAGTTAAGAGGTTACTCGTAGAGGGTATATATGGCGTCAATCTTGAAAATATAGTTGGTGTATGTCGATGAAGAAATGAACATAGAAAATGATTTATGGCATCAATTGGGGAGGCGTTAGTGCGTGTTATTGAAGGCATCGACGTAAAAATGAATGTAGGGCATTAACTAAAAGCGACGTCAATGGAGGACGAGCTAGTGTTGCTAATCATCTTTACGGTGGTGAGAGGCTATTATTCTAATTAAAGGATTTTTTAATGCATTGAGAAAGCCACTAAGAATTATGTATAGAAAAGATAGGAGACATTTGGATTTAAGAACATATGTTGCCCGCAAAGGTTTGGCATTCCTTTCATTTTGTGCAACCAAGGGAGAAAATGATAGATTGTTATGTTTATATCCAACTCCTCATGCTCTGTACTGTCCTTTTACGGCATTTTACATATCTTAAAGCCTCGCATGTCTTAAAATGCTTAAAAATACCACGAAACTGATCTAACAAACTTTAGAAACCACAAGGGTAACTAATTAATAAAAAAAAATGTACAGTAGGATCACTTTTATTTATGTTTTGTTTTTTATTTTTTAATTTTCATGCTTTGCTTTAAAACAAAACATATATGAAATGCTAAAAAATAGGTTGTTTATTTATTTTTAAAAGTACTAAAAAGACCTAAATATCATTTTAAGTATTTTTAATAAAATAAATTGATTTATTTTAAAAATTTAGAAAAAATTTGTGAAAAATATGCTAAATCAAGGGTTTTAAAATCCAAAAGAAAATATAAATACAAAAGTAGAAAGAAATTGATCCTAAGAAGCCCTTAATTTAAAATAAATTGATTTATTTTAAAAATTTAAAAAAAACTTGTGAAAAATATGCTAAATCAAGGGTTTTAAAAACTAAAAGAAAATATAAATACAGAAGTAGAAAGAAATTGATCCTAAGAAGCCCTTAATTTGTTATAAATTTTACAAAATAAATTGTAAAAGTTAACAATTTTACGATGATCTATCATCCATAAGTAACGGCTAAACGATGCATACTCGCTTAAAAAAAAATTTAGATGCATTACAAGCTACTTGTTGATGGAATAACTCAGTCAAGAAAAGCACCGAAAACCACTGAAAAATTGCCACAAAAATGACTGTGTGGCAAAAGTTGAGGTTTAAACAAATTTGAGCACAAACAAAATTTTAAAAGCTCTAATCAAGCTTGAACAGACTTACGAGGGTCAGCATTGAGCCCATTAATAGATGTAGAATGGACATAAGTAAATAGAAGGCATTAGAATTCAAGGAGAGGTGGCAGTCACTAGCGTTTGGGGATTCCCCTCCATTTTGTATAGAGTTAGCATAACAAGACCTTTAAACTTATTTTAAAGTAGTTATACTGCATAAACCAATATAATTATTATCTAATAAAATTGTTGAATTATGCAATATAATAATGACTAACTTGAGACTTCACATGTAGAATTAATTAGGTTTTATAAAAAATTCAAAGGTTAAGTCAGCCTAAGTGAAGTTTAAGGTCCTTATGATTAACTTGAGACTTCACATGTAGAATTAATTAAGCTTTATAAAAAATTCAAAGGTTAAGTAAACCTAAGTGAAGTTTAAGGTCCTTATAATGAAACTTTAGTTAATTTAATTAATTCCTTGAATAAATTAGAAAGATTGTACAAGCCTATTTCTACGTGGCACAATTCATATAAAGACTAAAGTAAAAGTAAACATCATTTTTTTATGATTCATTCTCCTGTGCAGATAACTTATGGATTAATGATTCATTTATATCATACGCTGCAAATTAAGCTAAACATTTGTTGGTGATCTAAGTTCAGCAATTTTTTTATGAGTTTTGCACTATACAAACAAAAACAAAAAAGAGATCATCTAGGATTTTATATATAAAACTCCGAAAACATATTAGGTCTTACCTACTATAATATCTTTGGCTATTATAATTTGTACTATTGGATATCATCTTCCTTGAACATTTCAAACTGTAATTATAACAATGATGATGGATGAGCTATTAGGGTTATTATAGAGACAAGTACCTACAGTATAATGAAAATTATCATTGTTAATGTTTGTAGAGATATGCCAACAAAGAATTATGATTGTCTTAGAAGAAGAAATTATTTCAATTGAATGTACAAGTAGCTAAAAGGGTATAAATACAATGTGTCGGTAATGAATTAGTGAAAACATCGATAAAAGGACCAATAAATGAATCAACGGACAACATTGATAGAGGATGGTCACAATGCAGACACTAACAAAAGGTATTTATAAGAACATTGGAGTTATTATTAGTGGAATGAATAAATGATATTAAGTATATATGTCAAATGAAGGCAACAAGTTCTCATCCTAGATGGTCAAGTTGTATTTGCTTTCCTTAGTAAAGGTTAATAACATTAATCCATGTAGTGGCATACAATTAAAAATATAGCCTAATAACAATAAAGAACATTAATTTAGAAAGGGAAGAGAAAATGAGAAGGACATAACCAAAATGATAATTTTGGAAGTCAAGAAGATCTTTTGAGCGAGTGTTTTTCCTATCCTATATTATGTTAGTGTATATAATAATTATAAGAGTTATTGAGGTGGAGAAGTGGTCATCAATCAGAATGGAAAGAAAGAATGGCGCAAAAGAGATCTCTGAGGTCGCTCGTATGTAGTAAATCAATATACTAAGTAATGTTAGAACTTAAGAAGACATGATTGTCATTAGGATTTCAGAATTCCCCTCTTCTCATGTAACTTTATATAATAATAATAATAATAATAATAATAATAATAATAATAATAATAGCTAATCTAATTAGATTAAATAATTTAAATGTTTTAAACCCCTCTCAAGTCATTTTAAAAGCTCCAATGCTTTTAAATTTTATCTAAAATGGTTTTTATTAACCATGAATTAATATAAATTGAGAGACCACAAGGAATAATAATTAAGTTAATCGAGCTTAATCCTGAAATAAAAAAATTAATATTATTAAATTTTAAGCTTATAATTAAATTATTTTACTTAATGAATAATTATTTAAGCTTAAAATGGGCCATTAAAGCCTTAGTTAAGGGTTTGTTTGGGGCAGTTGCAGCTTATTAATAAGATGTTGCGCAGTAGCTCCCCTAGAAAGCTGTCGCGCAAAAGCTGTTGTGGATTAACTGGTTAATTGTTTGTTTATTGAAGTTTGAAGACAGTTGTAGCACAGTTATTTATGGATAAATAACAATTTTGCACCTATGTAGTAATATTTTTTGCAACATAAGTGTCATGATAATATATTTGATACATTAAAAACAATAATCCACTTCAAAACAGTGAAAAAAATATGATATAAACCTTACTTAACAGTGAGTATAATCATTAATAAAATAAAGAAAAAGACCATTAAAATAACATCTAATAATATGATAAAATTATTTTTAAAATGTAGACGGATTATGGCACGAGCCTGACAATCCTTCAGGGTTACTATCCATTCCCGATCACCCTCGGTGATGGACTCTGTGTGCCCTTCTGCCCACCGGAAGAAGTCACTTTTCTCTGTGATTCTCGCGAGCAACTGTAGAACTGTCTCTTGTGGTTATGTGACTGACGTGTCTTCAACAAAGAACTCTGAAGTCCATAGTGGCACAGCGATCCTCGAGAGGTAAGAGAATTTCTCGAGCTCATATTTCATAAATGCTTTAAAAGACAATCCATTTGTCATAACACAAGTATAATTTCTCTTCAAAAATAGTTAATTAAGCAGACTTGAGCTTTTAGAGAACTCAATATACCAACCAACAATTTTGTCACTACAAGAAGATAACAAAACTTGTCAAGAAAGGCTACTTGCTTTCCTTTAACGTAAGTAATATCAGGATCGTGACATATGTATTTCACCGAAAAAGTCCATCCAAAAGAACCTCAGAAATTGTATCACAAAAAAAAGAGAGGTATTTGGTTTCCTTCAATAGAATTTCACATGTGACACCAGCTAATATTGACAATCAGTTCAGAGGAGCACATAAGGTCTAATGTATCATGGAGCTCTCAAAAACACCAAAAAAAAAAAAAGAAAAAAAAAAAGGAATAAGAAAGAAAACACTCACAAACATCGTACAAACCCCAAACAACATAATTAAATATACAAGGAACGAAAATAAACATGAACTGTATAAAATAAACAACTAAAAATTTACAAAAGAAGTAATTAATTCAGTTTTATGTAGCTGTGAGGTCTGAGAGAACTCAATATGCCAATCAATGAATCTGTCATTATAAGAAGACAACTAACCTTGTAAAATAAGGGTTATTGGTTGTCTTTAACTCAAATAATACCAAGTTCTTGTGTGTCACATATGCATATCATCAAAAAAGGTAATCCAGAAGAATCTCAAATTGCAACATCAAAAAGAAGAAGAGGAACAAAATTGCCTTCATTAGAATTTCACATGTGACACCAACGAATAATAACTAGCAGACTATCTCGAAGAACCCATAAAGTCAAATGTCTCATAATTAACCTCTCAAAGCCACCGAAAGGAAAAGAAAACAAATGACAAAAAAAAAAACTTACAAACAACGTAAAAAATTTAAACAATGAATGTCATATATACAAGTAATGGATGTAATCATAAACTGTATAAAATAAACAAGAATCAGTCCATTCACCATTAAACAATGACATCTGTAATCCGTTCTCTTAAATCAACAATTTTCTCAGCACCTTCGTCATCATGTGCGCAACCTTCTTGTGATTGTCCATTTGCCTATGATACATATTATCTTATGAAATATCTGAATGCTTCAGGCGGGACGTGTAAATGATCATCATCAGCCATGTCGAAGTCTACGTCAGTTTGCGAATGATGTATTCAAATATAGTTATGGAGTGCCAATATGACCACTATAATCTACACATTCTTTGAAAATGAATATGTCGGCATATCACGCAGTTTGACCCATTTTCTATTCCACACTCAAAATGTTCTTTTAATTACACCTCATAAAGAGGAATGTCTCTTAATAAACATTTCTTTCCTTTCCCGAGCAACATTGTGGAATCATTCAATGTCAAGAATGTGATATTTAGTATCTGAAAATGACTTCAGATACTTCCTTTATAAGGGATATCTAACATGGACCAAGTAATATTTGTCTGTCACAAATGCAATAGGCAGTAATGAACCTAAAAAATATCTAATAAATTGATTTAGGTAGTAAATTCAAAACCATATTTGATAAGTACCTATCAAATATTACTCGACATAGAAAATAAAATAAAATATAATAAAAATAATGAACATTTCAATTCACACATCTTCTACTCATAAGAAATAAAATAAATACTCTTTATTTATAAAATAAAAAAAATCATGAGATTTCTCGATTATCAAAGTTCATTACTTCATTATTTATTCATATCGACTACATCATTAACTTCACACGAACCAGTTTGTTTTCAATTAAATTTAAGGCCTTGATTAATAATCTAAAAATAAACTAAATATTCATATAATAAAAAAAAATCAAATATAAACCCAACCCAACCAAAAAAAAAAAAGAAAAAAAAAACATAGCACAATTTCAACATCCTAATCAAATGAACTTTCCACCTCATGCATGCCCCAACCCATCCCTTCTCTAATCTATAATTGATAATCACCCTTTGAGAACCTTTTAAACAAGTACTAATTTGTATGCTTCTTCAATCCCCCACCACATCTCCTCAAATAAAAGGAGTAAAACTCACCCCAAAAACCTTCTCATATTTCCTTCTCATATCTATTACGCATCTTCATCGTTTATTAGAGAAATCAGGATGGCTGGTTTGCAGAGGTCTTCCGAAACCTTCAGGAGGTCTGGCTCATCTGGTCTTGTCTGGGAGGACAGACACCTCCCCGGTGAGATGAACTCCAACACGTCAAAGCCAAAGGATGACTTTGACGCCGATCCCATATCCCTCAGGCCGACACAAAGCGTCGGAGCTATCGGCATGATGAGGAGAAGCCGTTCGACCGGCGGCGGGACGGGTGGTGGTGCCAAAGCTTATAGGGCCGATCAGGTCACGCCGGCCGTAGACCCTCCTTCCCCCAAAGTATCATGTTGCGGCGCCTTTTGTGGAGATTTCGGCAAAAGCGGGTCAAATCAAAAGCGAAAGCCTCGCCGGCGCTGATCTCGAACCGGCGATCGCCGGAGATATCGAGATTATGCTTTATCTTTTACCTTTTTTTTATGCCGGCCTTTTGTGCTGCCGGTTGACTCTTGCTTTGCTTTTTGTCAATTTCTGAGTTTTTCGATTAGATGTGTGATGGAAATCTGCGGCATATAATCGAATGACTGTTTTTTTTTACTTTTCTTTTGCTGTTTACTCTGTCATTTTTTTTTCTAGGGATTCACGCTTTTTTTTTTTTTTGCCTTTTTTTAATTAAAAAAATTCATAAAGTTGATATCTTTAGTTAATAATCAGTATGATATAAATTTAATTATATTTTGTTTTTTAAAATAAATTTAATTTTTTCTTATAATGACCTCCCCACCAACAGCTCAAAATTTTCTGACATACACACAGATATATATATATATATATATTAGTATCTAAAAAATAAATTTCCTGAAAAATTATTATAAAATTAAGAAAATAATAAATAAACTAAAACGCCCCAGACAAAGGCTGAGAGGTTGTTCAAGTTGCTCCATCACCTCCCTCCTAATAAGGCCAACTCTACTCACCTTTTAAATGATCTAAGGAGTAATCAAGAAACAAATGGAAGCTCTTTATACCATAGAATTATAAATATATAATCCCTGGTTTCCCCTTGTGCTATATTCAGAATGAAAGAAAATGAAACGAAATGAAATTGAAATGATTTCTTAATTGACTATACATGAATTTCTTACTATTAATTCTACCTTTATAATTGCTTTTTTTCTTTTTTTGGTTGGGGTGGGGTGATATTTGTGCATATACTTATCTAACACTCCAAATCTGATGTTTAGCATGCTTACTCATGATATAATGGTTGAGTGTTTAGTTTCTCATTGCGAGGTCGCGGGTTTGAATCATATATATTGCTCTTTAGACTCAATTTTCTGAATTAAAAAAAATGATGGTTACACTTATGATACTATAGTTTAACAAATTTATCAGAAAAATGTGTATTTCAACGTTTTAATAGATAATAATTGTGATATTTTTTATGTGATATTAAAAAATGGAGGTGTATATGTAAATATGAATGTTTAGGTGTTAAATTTTTAAATACATATAATTTTGTGGCATGTATGTGAATGCCCCCTTTTTTCTTCTTTATTTAGTGGTTTTATTGTTTAAAAATACTGTGATTAATTAATTTTACTCAAGTTTTCAAAAAATAAAATAAAATAATTTTACTCAACTTTGCAAATACCTTATTACGAAATTTAATTATTGTTTTATCACCATTTGATAAAAAAGACATTTTTTTATATTTAAAAACAACTCGAAGGCAGTATTTCTTAAATGTATTTGATAAGATTATTTATTTGTATCATTTTGTAGTAGTTGTTGATGAATTGACATCAATAATTAAATTTCGTAATAAGGTATTTGCTTTATATGCTACAAATAGTGGCATTTTCTTATGTGATGTTAAGAATTTGAGCGTTATGCATGCAAACATTAAAATTTAGGTTTTAGATATGTAATTTGTTGATTCTTGATTTTTTTGTGAATTACGCTTAAGAAATTGAGCGTAGGACGGAGGAGAGAGAGAGAGAGAGAGAGAGAGAGAGAGAGAGAGAGAGTATTTTAGATAAAGGGTATCATGTGTGAATTTACATATGTGCACCTGCTTTAATGGGGGTTGTATAGTTTATTACAAGTATTTAACACGTGGGCCGAAAACTTGGTGGCTCTAAGGCTCGGCTGGATGGATTGGCGAACCATTCAAAAGGCACTGTTAGTTGGCTATGTTAGAGACACATCAATCGACTTGGTCTGGTAAAACTACCAACAAGCTTGTTTTGATATTGTTGGTTGGCTGGGTTTTTACTGGCAAAAGGTCGGTAGGGTTTAGGTGGTCATCTCAGTGAAGCAGATCAGTAGATCAAGTCTAGTCGTTGACACTCAATCTCTAACATGAAGTTTCTATTAGCTTGACGAAGCTGGGCTATTGGGCAGAGGATGTGTCATAGTAATCTGATAGATAAACACCCTTAGATGAAGAGATCTTTGGGGATGCCTGAGATTTGTCTTATTAACACTGATCATGTTCACGGCGGTTGTTGAATACCTCCAATGGAATTGTAAAACCTGAGATATTGGCTTTCCCCTTTCGTTGGTTTCATCATGGGGATGCTTAGATTCCCTTGTACTTGGCAGCCGATCATTAATCTTAATGATTTTAATCGAACACATCGACCCTTAAATCCCTTAAACGTGGGCCCTCCTGTGACACATCTTATCTTATCTGTGTCATTAAATCCTCTAAAGATTCGTGTTGATACTTTTCCATATAGATACTCAGTCCTCTGATTCACTTTCTTTTTGGAACTCATGCTGTGATAAGAATAAGATAACTTAATGTAAAATGTAAAATGTAAATTTTATTAATGATAATTTAATAATTGAATGGTTGAACTTTCTAGGCTTCTGTGCTATGCATTTTATTAAATAAGGCTTGAATGGACTCGACTTCTTATTTGCTTCCCACTTCTTCCTTGCTTTTACATTATTTGAGCTTGGCGAACAACATATCGGCAGGCAGTGGGATCAAAGACATTTGATAGGGCAGCCTATAGGCTAGCTTTTGGAGCAATGAGGGTGAAGTTTCAAACCG
>NW_018224174.1:31998-38833 GCF_001263595.1 Phalaenopsis equestris
GTTGAGGGTCGTGGTGGCTGTGGTGTTCTTAAATATTTTTCTACGTGATAGTTGTCAATTAGGGATATAAGTTCTTTTTATGCATAAGTTTGTATCAAAAGAAGACTAGAATTTATGAAGTTGAGGGTTTTTCAATCCAAGTGGCGTTTTACAGAAACGATTTGATCCTCAGAAAAGGTTGTATAACTCTAACAAAATATGTCTATTCTCTTCGAGTCCTATGGTTAACCATTTCATTTCCACTACACAAAGTTTAGTGTTTATAGCTTCACGAAATATTTTAACCTCCTAGTTGACTAGACTAGGGGTAAATGAAACTCAAAGGTTAAGCAACAACATTAATCAAGTTCTATTAATTCTTGCAATATTTTTTTCAAAATATTATTTATATTAATATTCACAATTTCTAGTGTGACTTCTACTCGAATACCAAAGTTTGTGTTCTAAGCTATCAATCTCATTGGCCTTTTATCAAATAAATTTAGTTTCATCAATCTAATTAGCCTTTAATGAAATCCATTTCATTTCTTAAATGCATAAGATTTATTTTTCTATGGACTAAAAATTTACTAATTTCATGAGTTTTCCTGTGAGAGTATCTATATTCCAAGATTCTATCATAATATTAGTTTCATGGATAAACTTCATTGTCCTCTTCCGTAAAAAGCGTGGGACCACTTATTTATTTGACATTAGACCTGGGCACTAGTGTAACAGCCCTTGCACATTTCTAAATCTATTCAATCCATACATGCATCATTTTCAGGGGGACGCCTTAGCATAAACAATGATTTAAATGATTCATGCCATGCTTTCTTGGCAAAAAATCTATGCAAGCTATCGACTACTTAATAGTGAATCTTAATTAAAACCTATAAATAATATATACACATATTAATACAGATTTTATCATGTAAAACTAGGGAGTGTTCATTATTTATATTATTTTAAAAACTATAAAGTGAGTAGAGGCTAGGTATTAAAAATATATTTAGAATTCAGTTTAAAATGAAGTAGCTATTTTTAGTGTTTTTATTGAAGGAAATATAAAAATATATCGTTATATTTATATAAATATTTTAAATGAATTATCCACTTTTCAAGATATTGAATGGCAAAAGTGGAAAACCTACGCCATGCTTCTCTCTCATTCCTAGCTTAGCTTGATAGAATTATAACCCTAAGAAAATGCTACAATAAAAATATTTCAGAAAACCATGATAAAACCAACCACCTCTACTTTATAGAGACATGAAAAGGAGTTTAGCCATGCATCGTCAAAAAAATCACATATAAAAAATCCAAGCAGATCTTTATTACAAAATAGAAAAGAAAGTAATGACATGCCTAAAAAGTACCTACTTTTTCATATATATTTTAAGCTTGTTTTTAATGATATTACATTTTAAAGGAAGATAATTTGGAGTCAAATGAGCATGGAAGAAAATTCTTACCTGGCACATTCGATATGTCTTTCTATCCTTAATGTCGTTTACATATATCACACATTTTTTAATGAAATTTTACTTTAAAAAAAATTTTATTTTCATACTTATCTTGTAGGCAAGACAATTTGGAGTGAAACGGAGTTGAAACAAGGTAAAACGATGCTAAAACAAGGCAAAACAGTGGAGCTGCCCTCAGGGTGGCACCTAAGAGCCCAAACTGGTGCCTAGTCACAAGTCTCGCTCCAAAAACGGTGCCTAGGTGCCGTATTTTGGCACCTAGGCACCAAAATCGATTAAGGGGCAATTTTTGGGCTATTCAAGGCTATTCTGGAATGTTCTAGAAGATTCCAAGCAATTTCACCCCCCATGGAGTTGTTAAATAAATCTAGACACTTAGAAAGGCCTTTGGATGAAATGGAATGTCTCTTAGAGTGAAGAGGTGTGTCTCCTGGAGTGAAAAGTTCTATCTCCTGAAGAAAGGAGATGTTTGGTTTCTCTTTAAAAAGGGGGGATGGCGTATCTCATATAAGGGAGATTTTGAAGAGAGTTTTGGCATGAGTGTAGAAAGGAAATGTACATGTAGATTTCCATCATGTCTGGAGAGATTGGTGAGGGATTTTGAGAGATATGTGTAGAAGAATTGTATGAGCATTGTAATGATCAGCGGGGGATTTTGTTGGAGGGATTTTCATCTTTATTTCAGAGGGAAATAAATAAAGTATTGTGTTCATCATTATCATATAATTATAGTAAATACAAAATAGTGGATTTGCTTTCATTTAATGAAGTTTTAAGTTGTGTTTAATTAATGCTTTATGAGTAGTTCTCTTTACTCTTTTCCTTTGATATGAAGTAGTGGCATGAGTGGAAATTTTGTTTCAAGATAGAATTGATTTTGTTTTAATGTGATGAGTAATATATCATTTGCTTCATTGAAATAACTGAAGTGGCATTAGGTTATGTTAAAATTTGTTGTAAGTGAAACTAAGACTAGGGAGAGCAGTGATCTCGCAACATGAGAGCACTCACATTGATCAGTTGACTATGTAAAAGTAGTTTAGATGACAATGAAACTTTTAATGAAATATAATTTAATGATCTCTTTCTATTAGAAACTTCTAGGTGACAGATAATTGCATAAAACTAACAGAATACTAGGCTTACCTATACACTTGAAAGAGGGTAGGTAAACATTTGTTCCTTGTTGACACATAATTAATTCATAATTCTATCAAATCCTTATCTGCTTATACCATTATCTTCATTTTACTCTTCTTTTGCAAAAAAAATGGAAGCAATGTTTAGGAGTTTAGCTTCACTTGGATCTTCTCTTATTTCATTAATGTGATGGTATTTTTACCTGCTCTTAATTAACTTTACGAATTGATCACTTGTAATGTTAAAATTTGTTGTGAAACTAATGACCCATAAGGGCTATGATTTCACCCAAAAAATGAGTACCACACTTCGCTTTAGAGGAAGAGAGTGCCAAGTCCAAGGAGGAGTGCAAATAGATAGGGAGATAAGTTTTGATGGGCACAAGCTGGAGATTTTAGAGTGACAAAGTAAAATTACTAAGTTGATCCAGAAGTTTGGAACCTAAAGTGAGACGTTAGCCTTCAGGTTAAGGGTACATGGGAACTTTAGAGTGACAACTAGTATCTTCCCAGCCTAACTACATATTTAGGGACTTAACTCTTGATTAGCCAATATTCTTTATGCCTTCGTGAGAGGGTAAGGAATATTTATGCTTGTAATTATCACTTGCAAAATTATATTTTAAGTATTTCACTCCTACACATTAACTAGGCCATCATATGAGCAGAATAGTTTTCATTATCTCAAAGTTTTCCAAACCAATTTATCCAAAAAAGTTATCTTTTTAGTTAAGATTTTCATTTAAGAATATTTATTATAAAAACTACTTTAATGAACATTCTAAACTAAGGCCTGATAATAGTATACTAGAATTAGCCTAAGGGATTTCTTTGCCCGCTTCTCTGCGAGATCGATACTGGAATTTTTAAAGAAAGCCCTATATTACTTAAAACGATACGTATACTTGCGTAGTACCCCCAGTGTGTAAGCTATTTATAAAAAAATTCTAAATTTTATAACATATCAATTTGGCACGTTAGCTGCTAAATTTAAATGGGGTCAAGTTCTTGGCCATATTTTGGAAGTTTAATTACTACGTAATTGCGGGACATGTCAAGTGACACTTACAATCAAAACTTGTCCTCTCCATAAGAGTAGAACCTCTCCCTCTCATACAAAATGTCTCTCAAATCTCTCAAAATGCAAGGTGAAAAATCAACACAAAATGTTTCAAGCCAAGGAAAAAAGAAAACCTAAGAAAAGCACTCAAAATCTCACATAATCTTTGTCTTCAGTCATCCTAAAACTCCATGTCCTAGTTAGAAAGGCTAAGATTAATTTTTTTATCATAATCCTTGAATTTTGCAAACTAATTTCTTTTTAGTTTGATTCCCTCTTCATCTTCGTGGTCATGTTGGGCTTCTAGATTGGCCAGCATGGGAACGCTCGATCACAACATGGTCATGCAACAGGTTTGTAGGTCTAATGCGGTCATCCTAGATTATGGCTTGGTCATGTCACTGCTCTCGATCAAATAGCATGGCCACACTGCTTCCAGGCATGGTCACACTACTTTAGGCCTCATTTTAGTTGGTTTTTCTCATTCCAAAATGTTGGTGTTCCACACCTACAACCTGCACAACATAAAAAAAAACCTTTCTCAAGTGTAAATCTGTGACAAAATATTAAAAATAACAAGAAAAATATAGGATAAAATATAGGTTAAATCATGTAAATAACCCCAAACTTACCATATTACTTGCCTGAAGTAATTTCAGAACACATTTGGAATCTTATGAGAATGATAAGTACTTCTGTAGGGTTATAACTTTTCAATTTTTTTTATAAAAGTGGATTAAAAGTGTTTAAATGTCATTTTGGGGTCAATCATCTTTAATGATTCATAATTGATCTTTATCTTGATTCCCTTTATTTTATCCTTGAGAAACCCTTTGTAATCTTTAATTGGTGTTAATTTCAAATGTCTGCCATTAACTTGAGATGTTCTTAAAACCTTTTTAGTGGAACTATGCAACATAAAATTACATAACATTTATCTTTTACAGATAACTTTAACTTGTTTCTTAAAGAATCATGAAAAATTCTATCACCTAAGTTCCACTAAACACCTGGTTCCTTTTTTCCTCAATTTTGTAATTCTAAGCTCAAGCTTCTTGTCAGGGTCTTTTAGTTTTTTTTTTTTACTTTCTCCTTTTTCCTTTTCTTTTTTTTCTTTTTCTTTTTCCTCTTTTCACTTTCTCTTGGAAATTACTATATCTGGTTGTCAATCATTTTATTTTCTTCTTTTAAGTATGATGAAGGGTATTGTTCCTTAAACAATACATTTTAATGATGATAAGCTACACTTATAGGTTATCATTCTAGAATAAAAATTTAGATTACATTAAATTGGTTAAAATGCAGTCAAAAGGACTTAAATACATTTTTGGTTTGCTACCTAGTTTTTAAATTCCACATTATTAATGATCTATAGGTTTCTTTAAGAAAAGTTAGAAGTTCTTAAGTTCTGAAGCCTTATTATTAAATCATTAAGCTTAATCATTACTAGATGACATTTATCCTCCTTTTTAAAAGAAATTGGTAAGCAAGTTGAAAAAAAAAAGATAAGTATAGAAAAAAGTGAAAGCAGTAGTATTTACATGAATCTCAGGATACAAGTATATAAAATATGTAACAATGCATAAATCATAAAAGGTGCAAAAGTAGAGCAACAACAAAAATTATGGTTCTCAACTCCTACCCCACCATCTGGGATTAAGTACTCCATAGAGGAAAGGACTCAAAACTAATCCAAATGAAAGTTTACATCAACTTTCAAAGCAAATGTAAAAAGTAAAAATATGCTTAACACATCAGATAACACCTGTGTTGCCTCCCAAGATAACACTTGGTTTAATGTCTTCAGCCTAATGAAAAAGGCTTCTTCCATGATAAAAAATTCAATATAGAAATCTTTGATAAATCTCCTAATATTTTATTGGCCTTGAATTTTTTACCAAATCCTCAACTTTTAGCCTTTCTTGTAGCTTTTCCCTCTTAATTTAATAGTATCCTTCTTGAAGGTAGGTATGGGATTAATTTAGATTATCATTCTCGAGGGTTCTTTATAAATCTAGAATACTCTTAAATAGCTTCCCTTTTTGCATGTTAGTACTTTCTTTGATAATTGCAATATATTGGTCCCTATAAGATCATTCCAGGCCTTCTATATTTTAGGTTAGGTTCTCCCTAGGTTTTTCATATTTTGGGTCTAATTCTACTAGGTCACTCCCTGCCTTGGGCTATCTTCCAACACTTCCTTTTGGTGCACTCATATGGGTGATATTATTGGCTCAATTATTTCCCTCATTATGCTTGAGGTTGCTATGAAAAGAAGAGCACATTCTTCCTCAGTCATTATCCAACCAAATTCATCCAACTCAACATGCTCTTCAGAAATCAACATTTCAAATTTAAACTTTCCCTAACATCTCTTTGTCATTACTTAATATGTTCGCTAACTACCCAAATTTATTTTTTATGTTACTAAGGCATCGGCTTGACTTTGTAACCTATTCCTCAGTTTTATCACAAATTTTATCAAATACACATTTTCTTCAAGGTAGTCACTATCCTGGTAATTTCAACTTCCTACATGATCTACTTGAGTGCTCTCCCATTTTGTTCTAATTGAAGCATGGGTGAATCAACCAACATTAAGTTTAGATATTGGATTTCTTCCTCAAATTTTCAACCAATTCTTCTAATGATAGTTTATCCTCCCTAAATTGGGGTTTTGAGGTGACTTTTTAAGGTGGAATTTGACAAATGTGGTTCCATAAGTTTAGCTCGAGTTCTTCTCAAATGTTGGTTTTCTATACTAATGTCATTAATGTCCCAATTAGATTTTGGGTAAGTTGTTTTTATAGGGTTGTAGGTACTGGAAAATGGGTCATCAAAATTAGTTTTTATGGCAAGGTGTTCAAAATTCATGTGATTGATAACAATATAGAGGTTGGAATATCTTAAAAATGTATAAATTAGTTTTTTTGAGGGTATATCATTCCGTTGTATTGAATCTTTTTTATTTTGACTATTTGACTTTCTTATTTTGAGCATCTAAATTTTTTTCAGCATATGCAAAAAAAAAAGGAAACAAATCAGCAATACATATGAATCAACAAAAAAATAAAAAATAAAAAAAAATCGTAAAATAAAAGGGCCAAACCTAGATACTAAGCTTATCAGCCAAAGTTTTCCTAAAATTAAAATAATTATTAATGTCTTTC
>NW_018224174.1:40539-42068 GCF_001263595.1 Phalaenopsis equestris
GCCAACATGGGAAGAGATATATAAATATATATATATATATATATATATATTGAAAAGTAGGCTTTAAATTTTTAAAAAAATGAAACCAAACTGATCTCATATACACAAAAATGTAATTAAATGAGCACAACACTACAAGTCATGCATCTATCTCGGGGAATAGACAAGTTACTTGATAGCGAGGCTCAATTTAAATAAACTAAAAGATTTATGACATTCGCTTTAGCCTGCAAAACATTTATGTTGACAAAAAAATTCTCCTATGTAATATAAAAGATTAGGTAGGGTGTATATTAAGTTGGGTTCCAAAGTTTCCTATAAGGGCAAGCCCCTATAATTAATTACATTTTAGGCAATCAAAATCTCTTAAGAAAAATTTCAATTTAGATCATGAAGTATTATCTTCAAGAATTTCAAATTTAAGGGTTTTCAAGGTCGGATGAAGGAGTATCAAATCGGAAAGATCAAATGGAAATAGTTATTTGTGGAATCCAAAGAGAAAAAACTAGGGGATGTCACGGATCCAGAGGAGAACCTCGATGACTTCGCAATTTATCCTATGATTTGGTTTAAATTTCAAGAAAATATTATCAATGCAGATATTCATTACAAAATATAAAAGAAAGTAACACTTATAATCCGGATTTGCTTTCTCCACAAAAGTAGCACATTTCCCTCTCATACAATCTCTTTCTCAAAACTTTTAAGAATATAAGATTGAACTCAGCCCAAAAGGTTTCAACCCAAGGAAGAAAGAAAACCCTAAGAGAAGCATTTAAAATATTTCCTAATGTCTACCTCTTGCTATCTTAAGACTCTCCTTCCGAATTAAGAAGCTCTAAGAATTAACATTATATCAAAATCCATGAATTTGGCATAAAATCAAGCTGAAATGTGGCTTATTTACACCATGCTTCTAAATTCGGCGGCGTGGTCACGCTTGATCCTGGTACAGTCATGCCTATTCAATACATGGTTATGTCTGATCCCAATGTGATCATGCTATAGGTTTGTATGTCTTGCATGGTCATGCTAGCTTCTAACATGGTCCGCCACTGCTCTCAATTAAATGGAATGGTAAGACTACTTTAGGCTGCTTTTTGTTCATTTTTCTCAATCCAAATTGTTCATATTCTACACTTGCAACTTGCACAACATCAATAAAATTCTTTCTTAAATATAATATGTGACAAATCAATAAAAAATAAAAAGTTAAATATAGGATAAAATGTAGGCTAAATCATGAAAAATTTGTGCATGTAAGAAATAAACTGAAGGACTAAGAAATGTGATTTATAGTCAGCTTCTAGATTGGCAGATGGGGAATTCATGTCCTTATACCGGAAGACACTATGAACATGGTGAAGACTCTTCCCATGAACCTTCGAGCTCACATAGCATTGATACCCTATTTTTGGGTACACTTGCACTTTAGGGTCTCACGCAAGTATACGAGTCTGTCGGTCGCCAACATGGGAAGTGATATTTAAATTTATATATATATATATATATATATTGAAAAATATGGT
>NW_018224174.1:43128-49841 GCF_001263595.1 Phalaenopsis equestris
TCGAAATCCCGTTGCCCGCTTCGGAAGGACTTTTTAATTTACATATATATATATATAATATTAGAAAAATATGAAATCAAATTGATCCCATATGTTTCAAAGTTTAGATTAAAGTGCACTACACCTCAAGCTATGTAACTATCTCTAAGGATAAACACATAACTTGATAGTGAGGCACAATCAAATAAACTAAGAAATATATGACATAAATTTGGTAAGCCTCCAAGTTTCTCTATTTAATATGAAAAACTAAATAGGATTTATATTAAGTTAGGTTGTTGAAAGTTTCCCATAAAGGCAAGCTCTTACAGTTAATTAGATCTTAGATAACTGAAGTCACTTAAGAAAACTCTCGATAAAAATTTGGGGATATTGCTTCAAAGAGGTCACAGGAATAGAAATTTTCAACGAGATCAGACAAAGAGGTGTGAAATGGGAATGTCTTAAATTTAGAACATTTATTTTGGAATCCAAAGGAAGAAGAACTAGGGGATGTCACAGATTCTGAGGAGAACCTTGGTGACTTCCCAAGCTATCCTATGGTTTGGTTTCAATTTAGAGGAGAAATATTTAAGTGTTTCATCCTTTCAATTTTATTAATTAGGGCTTACATTCGTGTGAAATGATCACACAAATGACTTAGAAGAAATGAGGATTTAGGTCGTGATGAACAACAACCTTGGAATTCTAAAGCGAGTTAGGGCTTATATTGTATAGCAGTGCCATACAAAATTCTAAAGGAAAGTAGAGGATTTAAGTCGCATTAGGTGGACAACCTCAAAGTCCTATGACTTGTTATTTAATTCTAAAGAATGACTTAGCTTGTGTAGCATGTTTTGCTATTGAAGATGGCCGTGCTGCCAACAATGCTAGCTCTAAGCTCCTCATCATGGCTATTTTAAGTTTTCTAATGTGTCAAGTTTTAATGTCAAATCAAAAGTTTCCTAATGTACCTCCTCCGAGGGATTCCCGATTATTTGATAAAGACGTTTTAATTTAGTTACAATTTTTGTTTTATTTTGTTTGTGATTAAATTTTGAGTTGTCTTATATTTTGACTGTTGTGGCTCTGAATTTTATTTTATTTTGATTTCTGAAATTTGTTTTGGTTTCAGTTTTGTGGCTATCCTAAAAGTTTTAGTTTTGACATGCAGGGTGACCTTATTGTTTAACATGCAAGTTTACAATTAGGAAACAAAAGATATAGAAAGGTAAATAAAAGCAAATTGTAGTGCAATAACTTAAAAGTGTACTTGTTGATTCTTTTTGTTCCTCTAACTAAAAATTTATCTTTGGCAATATGTAAATAATTTTGCATGAAATTCAAATTGTAGGAGTAGATAAAGGCATAGCTACCAAACCCCAAGTTATGATATAACAAGTTCAATTTGCCTTTCAAGATATCCAAGAGATTCCAAAGTGCTCGGAGCATGACCCTGAGTCACTTTGAAGATTTCTTGAAATATTTTGAGTTCATTTTGAACTTATTGTATCGTTTTATTAATCATCCAAGGTTAAGCTAAGGTTATCCCATTGCTCAAGGAAACTTGATGTTTTATTTATCCCAAGACTAGGACACTCAATTAATCAATTGATATTTCATTTAAAAGTTATGTGGGTGGATGCCTCTGAGGAAAATTTAAGTAAGTAAAGGTTTTGGTTTCCAAAGTGAAATCGGGCTTGTAGTGTAAAAGGTGTTAATCATCAATCATGTTATCTTTTAAATCAGATCAAATGACTTTAAATGTCAAGCCCGAGTTTAAATGTCAAGCGTATGCCACTACCAAGTCCTAAACAATCACAGTAGGTGAAATGATAGCTAGCACAATTTTGATTTAAATGACATGCATTCTTATTAAAAGATCACATTGTCATCAATTATGGGTTTAAAATTAAAGAAATGTTATCTTTCTAACTCTTATCTTTCTAACTCGAACCTATCACTTGCGAATCGTTTAATTTTGATTGACTCCTAAGTCATGATAATTAAGGAAATTCTAATTTTATTCTTATTATATAAAAGGTGGTAAGTGAGCTCCTACCTTTAATTTTCATTCTATTTCAATCATCCAAACATGTTCATTAGGATTAAAATTACCCATTTTCCTTTTGTTAATCCTAAATTTTGATTAAGGCACCAAAATCTAAAGTTAGCCCTTTGCCTTTGGGGCTCCTCACCTCATAACTCATTATTCAAAATTCAAATGACTTTAAGAAATTTTTAGTGTCCTATCCATGGGTCAATTAAAACATCAGAGGATAAAACGTGAATTTTCAAAATTTAATTTAATTTAAATAACTATTTAAATTTAAAAATGTAACATTTTCAAAATTGATTTACTTAACTATCACAATAAAGTTTTTGTTCATGAGAAAATCATTAGAGGTCCGCCTAGATTAGGGAAAACACTTAGGCAAAATTTTATGATTCTTTGTACTAAATCACTATCATTAATATTTATTTATGAATCAATCTTAATGACTTAATTAAATATAAAATAATGTTTTAATTACCAAAATTATTTTTATATTTTATTAAACCTCTTTGAGTTTAGAGAACTCAGAGAAACAAATTTTTATATTTTTATGATTTTAAATTTATTTATTATAATAATTTTAATGGAAAAATAAGAAAAATTCATTTTTAAGTTTTTTTTAAAAATTATTTTAACTTAGAAATATTAGGAAAAAATATCCTAATGAGTCTTAAGTGATCAGGAACAATTAGGCACACTTTAAAATATTTTGGTATTTTTAAGATTTTTAATTATTTTTAATTATTTTCAATTCAAAATAAAACTAAGAAATCTAGTATTTTCTCAAAAGTAATTTTTATTTTTCCTAAGTGCCCCTGATCATTAGAAACTTAGAAAAACACTATTCATAACTTTCTCAAGTGTATTTAGTTCAATATAATTATTTTTGTACAAAAATACAATGTTTCTTAGAAAATTAACTTTAGTGCTTAAACATAGTCAAAGGATTTTCAAATTTTTACAGTGGGTAAGAATGATTTTTATACACAGTGTAGATGTGACTTTGTCATATTTTGATTAGTATTTAATTTACATAAACTAAAGCAAGATATATATAATTAATTAACTATAGAAATGTACAGAATAATTAAAAGCATCATGACATTTTTCCTAAGCTTCTCTGACCCTATGAAATCTACTAATATTATTCCCATAATTTTCCATGTGGTTATTTAATTTAAATAATTAAAATAAGCCAGAATAGCCATGATAGCTTGAAAATTATGGTTAGAAGCATAGACATGCCATCTGACCTTGGAAACATCAAAGAACATCCACTCTGTCACAAGAAATGAACCCTAGAAGGTTCAAGCCATGGTGAGCAACGCTTAATCATAGTGAATTAAAATAATCCATAGAGTATTTAGTTCATTAAGAATCAGAGAGTTAACAAATAAATTTTTTTTAAATCCACATTATTCTCCTCTGTTCACTGAGCAAGAGGGTATTATTATTTTATTTGTATGATTTTTCTAGAGAAAGAAATAGATTTTTGAAGTTCAGCCATTTAAATAAATCAAAAAAATTCATATTTTTCTACTTAAACACGAGGCACCACATCATCTTTATCCGTGTCAAAATTTACAAATGGCGATTCGCTATTCAACGCCTCCAGCCACCTTAACTGCCACTCAGCCTGACTTTTCGTTATAGAGGTTCATTAGGCTTGATCTCCTTCATCCATTGAATAAACATGTGATCAGACAGCTCTCCCTCTTCACCCGCAAGTGTCCAAATCCGAGAACCGTTCACACTAAAACCTTAAAATCTTCATCTAGACTTTACCAAATTGCATGGGTTTTGTTTTTAAACCTTCATCTATTCAAGATGAGCATATCTATATGGCTTATACGGTATGAAATATGGTAAATACGTATGGAGTATCAAAATAGTCTCGAATTAGGGTTGAAGTTCAATATCTTTATCTGAGAGTGAGGCCTCAATAAGATGGTTGTGGTAGCTTTGATTCGGTCCAACGAACCTCCAGATGAATTCCTAGGTCCTAGTGAATTGTCTAGATATGATTTCGATCAAACTGGATTTTAGGTGTTGGTCTAGAGCTATTTTAGAGGCTGGGGATGGGGCTTTTGTGGGGAATCAAATCCTCTCACTGTTGTGATGGTGTGTGTACAATTTATTAGAGTTGGTGGACGGTGGAGGTGTGGGGAAATATGTCATGGTTTGAGCTGAAATTTTAAACTCAAAATTGCACTCTCACAGTAAGAACCAGAGGGGAAAAACAGTGGGATTAAACTGTGGAGTTCTTGTAGAGTTTATGGAAGCAATTGGACAGAGTTTCCCCAAGGATTTTGCTAACTGCACCTATGGCCGTGGATGTGGTAGTTTAAATAGAGAAGGCTATGGTGGCCTCAGGCCAAGCTGAGGTGGCTAGGGTGCTTCCAAAGTGGAGGGAAGAAAGGCCCTAACAACAAATCAAGCTTATCCAGCTCAGATGAGTTCAATTTTGGGTTTTCACCAACTTGTGCTCCTTTGGGGTCACTATTTTTGGCGGTTGAGGTGGTAGTTCGCCAAGTTTTTGTCACCTTTCAGCTCAGGGAGGTCAGGGGGTGCTTAAATATGATTAACTCCCAAGGGTGAGCAATGATGGAGAAGATATTTCAAGTTTAGGCAAAATATGGGTAAAATCCCTTAAATCAAGTGACCATTGGTCTATAGCTTTTCTAGGGTGGGCTCGGTGAGTCTAGCTTGGTCTCCAGTACCCATTTGGTGGTTGTGGTGCATTAATTTGGTCACTTAGGCATGTCTTAATCAATTTTGGTATATAGGTTCAATTTGGGTTGATCTGTCTTGAAGTTAAGTTTAGGTTGGGCTAGCCATGACATTGAGCCAAGTTGATTGATCAATTTTGTGTGGATGATTTTCAAAAAGAGTTTATAAAAGATTTCGAGTGATTTTGAATTGATTTGGAGGTTCAATTTAAGGGAATTTGGACATTTGGTCAATTTAGGGTTGTTGGATTAAACATGGGTTTATGTTGGGATAGAGTTGGGTTAAGCCCAAATTTATGGTTCAAAATGGTCTAGAGGGATATGATGAAGAGTCTTCAACATTAATTGGCTGCTAATTTTTGGGTTAGGGCATTCAATTTGGTGGAATTTGGGCATATGTCGAAATTGGGGCAAATTTGGGAATTTTGGATTTGGGTTAAAATTGAGTGAAATTGAAGCTTGACCAAGGTCAATTGAGGGTTCAATTTGATGTGTAGGAATGTTTCACAGGGTTTATGAAGCATAATTGGGACAATTGGAAGGGTTTGGGGGTTCAATTGAGTGGGATTTTGGTTTTAGGCCAAATTGGAGCTTTTTTATTTTTGTTGAAATTGAACTTGAATGTGGGGCAACTGGGCTTGGATTTAGTTTTAATTGAGTTTGATCATGATGAATTTGAATTTAGAATTGATATTGGAAAAGATTGGGTTCAAATTGGTGGATATTTATGGTGAATTTGGGAAATTGAGCCTTTAAGGGCAATTTGGGGCTTTTGGTCAAATTTGGTCAAATTGATCAAATTAGATTTAATAGAAGGGACCAATTGGTTTTGGAGACATTTGAAAAGATTTTGAGGGTTTTGGGAAAGTTTGGGCTACCAAGGGTATTTTTGTAATTTTTGGCAAATTTGGGGGTATTTTGGTAAATTGGGTAGATTTTGGTGGCAAAAGGCCAAGTTCGGTATTTTGGTGAAATTGAGGTGCCAACCACCCTATTTGAGCTATGGAACAATGAAACCTTCTACTTTGGGTCCTCTATGCACTGGTCTTAGCTAGACCTTAGCCTAAGGCTAGTGGGTCTAAGGGACTAAGTACATAGTCTCCCAAAGGGTTAAAGGGGTCAAAGTTAGGTAGGCTTAGGCTTAAGGTAGTGAGTGGAAGTGTAATGTGCAGGTGAGTGATATGGTATTGATCCCGACTATTTATATGCAACAGTATAACAATGTCTCTGATTATATTTTCACTTATATTTCCTTACTTTGTAACAAAGTCAAAACATGATCCTGAAGAAAATAAGAATTTAAAATTTTAATTTATATATATATTGGGATACTACGCAAGTATACGTATCGTTTTCAAGTAATATAGAACTTTTTGATTAAGACTTGAATATTGAACTCACAGGAAAATTATGCAATATGCTCTATTGAACAACAAACTTTCTATTTTAAAAAGACAATTCCTTAAACATGAGATGTATTCACAATAATTAAAATTCAAATATTTTTGGTATTTAAGATATTTTGACAAAATAGTAACAATTTAACAAGATAACTTGAGTTTATGTAAAAGAAAATCACTGAATTTAAAAATATCTTTCTCTTTATTATGAATCAGAATAAGTATAGGAATTCTATTGTAGAATTATTCAAATTTTGCTGTGCCAAATAGAAGACGAGTTAGGTAGGGAAGATACTAGCTCTCACTCTACAGTTCTCTCGGTTCCCTCCAACTGGGAGCTAACATCTCGTATCAAAACCTAAAAAAAAAAACAAGTTGGGGGCTTTAGCCTGTCACTCTAAAGTCAATTCCCTTCAACTGGGAGCTAACATTCTCGTATCAAAACCTAAAATAATAAAGCAAGTTGGGGACTTTATCCTGTCACTTTAAAGTTCTCAAACTCTACACCCTTTACTGATTATTTCCCTATTTATTTGCACTAAATCATAT
>NW_018224175.1:0-9184 GCF_001263595.1 Phalaenopsis equestris
AGGGAAAGAAGATAGAATCATTGAAGGATAAGCTTTGAGAGGGCAGCCCGAACTGCACCGCGCCGGCTTCTGGTGGAGGTGGCTACGTATATATGTATACGGGTAGGAGTCGAAGAGCTCAGCTAACCCGAATTCTGGGAGAGCAAACACCGTTCGATCGAGAAACATTCCCCGATGCGAGACCACGTGTCAGCAAATTATAATAACCGTAAAAGTTTGTAAATGTTTGCTTTTGAACTGATCTTCTGTTTTGTTTGAAAACTTTTACATATATGGATATTTAAAATTCAAAATTTTAATATTAGATTTGTGCGCCGAAAATAATACCAACCTGATTCAGAGCTACTAATTGAGTAGACAATGACTTCATCGTGCCATATATACCTCAAAAACCTATCTTTCAATTTCCTTCACTCTACTCAACCTACACAATGTTGTCTCAAGCAAATTAATAAAAAGTGTTGTCTTGAGAAAATTATGTTCATTATAATTTTGTTTATAACTTTAACATAGATGTTTTCATATTCAATTTCATTTATTGACTGCAGGGATGAACATCCTTGAGTCTGTGACACCATACAATGTTGGTAACAACCTATGCAGTTCAACTGCTTGTGGAAATGCGAAGTTGACACCCCTTAGCAGCAACCTTGGTAGACCATCAAACCTTTGAAAGTGGACATGGAAGCAACCACAATATGAAAAGCTAGAAAAATTATGATTTACTCGAAGGAATGCAAAGTGGCAACAAATCTGTTGCACCAAGATCAAACGCCTCTTTCAACAACGGGTGGAGCATGTGAAATCCTTTTGAAAAAGACCTGAACATTTTCAAATTGAAACTTGTTTTGATCAAAATAACATCACATGTGATGATACCACAATGCTTCTTGATGAAGATGTCGTTGATGCTAATCGAATAAAGCTTGAAAAAGTCATCGTGGGTAAACTCCCTCGAAGGAAAATTCCCATCTTGATTCTCAAAAATAAAATATATTGGAAATTCTCACTTAGGTGAACTGGTAAACTTGTTTTTTATTGATGTTGGCTAATTTATTTGCATTTTCGAATGTATCGAGTATCGGGATGCGGTTTTAAAAGATGGCCCTTGGATCGTCTCAGGCTCAATCGTTGGAATCGACAAGTGGACTCCTAACTTTTCACTGACTTCCATACAAGGATTCACATCCCCAAAATTAAAACATTTTTATTTCTTAATATATATTGAAATATATAAAGCTTATGCTTCTCTGTTATTAAAACCTTAGTTTATTAAATTGTAGTTCACATTATCAGAATTGTTGCATATATATATATATATATATATATATATATATCTGTGTGTGCGTGTGTGTGTCATGCCCTAGAGTGTCGCACCCTTGCATCCGGAGTCGCACCGGCTACACCACTCTCTTGGTCGGCAATGCCGCCAACGAGATCGCATGACATTGGTGAGCTCGATTCCCCTCTCTCCAGAGTGGTTTTCCTCACGTGCCCTAGCTCATCGTGCCGCATCATTCATGATTAGCCAAGTCAAAGAGGAAGATGAAGGAAGACCTTCGGTCATGCCCTAGCCTACCAACGTAGAATAAGAGGAGGGAGATAGACCACTGTAGGACGACCACACATATGTTGACTCTGGCAACCCCTTATCATTTTTTGTAAGGTTTGTGTTCTATGGCTATGGAGACATCGTTTGCTGATGTACTAGCTGGTGGCAATGAACATGGTGTTTCTAAAATCATGTTCTTTCATCAAGCTCTCTGATCCACCTAAGAATTACCTATTTTTAGAGTATATTTTATGCTCATTTTATGCACATTTTTAATGATATTATATTTTAAAGGAATGTATTTTGCATATTTTTGTTTTCAGGTACAAGAAACAGATTTTTAGTGAAAATGAAGCAAAAAGGAGTAATTTGGAGTCAAATTTATTCATGTTTCGTAAGTAATTTCTTTACTCTTTTCTTTTAATATGAAGTGGTGGCATGTGTAGAAAAATTTGTTTCATGATAAAATTATTTTACTTTCAAGTGATGAGTAATATCTTATTTGCTTCATAGACATAACTTAAGTGGCAATATGTTATGTTAAAACGTTCAAGTGATGAGTAATATCTTATTTGTTTTATAGACATAACTTAAGTGGCAATATGTTATGTTAAAATTTGTTGCAAATGAAACTAAAACTCGAAAGAACGGTGATCTCACAATTTGAGTGCACTCACACTGACCGGTTAGCTAGTAAAATAGTTTAGGTGTCAATGCAACTTTTAAGGAAATATAATTTATTGATCTATTTTTATTAGATGCTTCTGAGTGACAGATAGTTGTATAAAACTAATAGAATACTAAGTGCACTTATATGCTCGAAAAAAGATAGGTAGACATGTTCCTTGTTGACACATAATTTATTACTTAATTCTATCAAATCTTTTTACTACTGATGCAATTATCTTCATTTTACTTTTCATTTGCAATGAAATAAATACATGTTTAGGAATTTAGATTTGCTTAAATATTTTCTTATTTAATTAATGTGATGGTATTTTCACTGGCTCTTAATTGGCTTTGCAAACTGATCACTTGTGAGGTTAAAATCTGTTGTGAAACATAATGACCTAGGAGGGGTAATGACCTAGGAGGGCTACGATTTCACCCAACTAGTGGATATCGCACTTCATTCTAGGCAGAGCCATTGCGATCACCTAAGGGGGGTTCAAATAAATAGGGAGATAAGTTTTGTTGAGCGTAGAATTGGTTAGATCTAGAGCGACAGACTAGATTCCTATCAATTTGGCTTAAGATTTAGTACCCTGTCGCTGGGATTCAATCATCACAGTGACATAGGTTAGGGGCATCTAGAGGTGAGAGTCTAGATAACACTGATGTGAACTTGAGAACTTGAGAAGGTAAGGAATCGGTCTTAAGTTAGCTAATGTTCTTTGCAAGCACCGTGATAGGGTAAAGAGTAAGGTATGCTCCTATTTGTCACTGACAACATTATATTTTAAGCACTTTATACCTTCACATTATATAGGTCGCTGCATGCAAAGGATAGCTTTAATATCTTAAAATTCTCCAAACCAATTTATTCGGAAAGGTTATCTTTATATCTAGAAAAGTTATCTTTAGAATTATTATTTGTATTTAGGAATAATTGTTATCATTACATTTAATAATTGCATTTAGGAGTAGTTGTTAGATAAAACATCATCTTAATTGACCTTTCAAACTAAGGTCTAGTAGTAGTAAACTAGAATTAGCATAAGGGATTTCTTACATCGCTTCTTTGTGGGATCAGTACTTGGGGTCTTAAAAGAAAACTCTATATTACTTAAAATGATACGTATATTTGCGTAGAACCCCAACTCTCTGAAATATAAATCAAATTTTAAATTTTATAAAATATGTCTTAAATATAAATCAAATTTTAAATTTGATAAAATATTATTTTGCACACTAGCCGCTTAAATACAAATTGGGTCAAGTTTTTTTACCATCTTTTAGAGCTTAAAAATCTACTTAATTGCGGGTGGGGTCAATTTTTTGGCGTCGTTGCCAGCGAAGCTTCGATAAGAACTTTTAAGAGAATTTTAGTTAAACCTGTAAGACTTAAATTTGGAAATTATAGTATTATTATATAATGTGTTTAATTACTGTGTGTTTATTTTAAAGAAAAAATAAAAAATACCAAAAATAATTTAGAGATTTGTTAGTTAAGTCTTCAGATTTGTATGTGTCAATCAAGTACTACAAACCTTAAACTGTGTGACTCAGATTAAGAGAGAATTGTTAGGAAGATTATGAATCAGAAAAGACTCCATGAATTTATGGCAAAAATGATGGATCAACAATTTAATGAAAATTCAGATTTGGATTATAATGTTATTTAAGGACCCCCAATTATTGAGGAAAATTCATTTGGACAATGGATTGAAATTGGCCATGAGATAAATAATTCTTATTTTGATTATTATAACTCAGGTTGGGAAAATCATTTGAATTTTAATTAAAATAATAATTTTGAAGGAGAAGACCAATTTTGGGAAGATAATCAATTTAATCGGACATGTAGTTGGAATAATCATGACTATTATAACAATGAACTTTCTTTTGAACTTTCTTTTCCTTGTAGATTTAACTCCAACCCGCAGAATGAGAAGAAAGAATTACTGTTAGAAGAGGTTGTAATTCAAATGGAAAGTCAGTTGAAAAATCAAGAAGTCATAATAAGGAATATAGAAAGCCAACTGGGGTAGATTATTAATTCAATTAACAGGTACCCTCAAGAGATTTTACTCAGTGACCCTGAGGAAAACCTTGAGGAGAAAAATGATGGGCAAGATATAACAACCCAATTAAGAGGTGAAAAAGAATTGGAAGATATGTATCAAATAAATGTTAAGTCGAGAAAAAGGAAAAATGAGATTGAAAGACCAATGGTACAAATTCCTAAGGAATTAGAAAAACAAATTTTGTCAACCACGATAGATATAGAAAGACGACCACCACCATTTCCTCAAAGAATACTGATACAAAAAATTAGACTAATAATTCTTAAGATTTATAGAAGAATTCAGGAAATTAAATATAAATATTCCATTTGCCGAGACATTAAAACAAATGCTCAGTTATATGAAGTTTAAGAAGGAGGATCTTGATGAAAAAAAGAAGTTTAAGGAGCATGCAATATTTAGCTTTATGAATGAGGTAATTGAGCCAATGATATATGTTATAGTAGTATCTCAAGAGAAAGAATTAGAAGATCACTTGAGAGAGAAGAGTAACTTAGTAGAATTTGATACAAAATCTGAATCAAATTAAGGGTTTGTTTGGTTGGGCGGCTTCCCTGTGGTGCGGTGCCGCCTCAAATATTTTTAATTTTATTTCGTGTTTATTTCGGCGGGCCTGCCGCCACTTCCCACGGTACCGAGCGAAAGCCAAGCAGCCAGGTAAGAGCCACTGTCCAGCTTTTTGAACTCATTTTTTACCTGCTTGCCCCTTTGCCCTAAAACGCGAGATTTCAGAGAGGTCGCGAGCTTTGTCCCTTCCCCTCCTTGTCTCCGGCCGGTGAATGTTCCTATGCGTCTCCTTTCCTTATCTTCTCTTCCTGTTCTTGCGATCTACTCACAGCAAGAGTATGAAACATATTGCTCATCTTCTTTCCTGTTCTCGTATGAGTTTCCTTAGATCTGGAAGTTGGTTTTATCGTAAATGTTAGATTAATTTTGGAATATCTTATGAGGTTATGCTGGTTGTTCAATCATGAAAAAGATTATACTCTGTGGCCCTATTTTAGCTATCCTGTTAAATTTGGGGTGTTATGCTGGAAAGAATATTTGTGGCTGTTAGATTTGTGGTGTTTCTGCTATGCGTAATTTTTTGGGTGCTCTTGTTCTAGATTATCTGTAATTCTAAAAAAAAAAAAGCTTTTTAATGTTGATATTGGAAGGGTTTAGGGTTCAATGTCATGTTGCATCTTTGTGATGTTGATATTGGCCAAACTACTTGAGCACTGGGTGCAATATGAGTAGGATCACTTAGCCATGCTTCATAATTGGAAAAACGGGCGCCATGGAAGTACATGCCACTCAGCCAAAGAAATGTGATAGTTCAAAAATTAACATCATGGTTATTGGTAATGGAGGATGGAATATCTTATGAGGTTATGCTGGTTGTTCAATCATGAAAAAGATTACTCCGTGACCCTATTTTAGCTATCCTGTTAAATTTGGGGTTATGCTGGAAAGAATATTTATGGCTGTTAGATTTGTGGTGTTTCGGCTATGCGTAATTTTTTGGGTGCTCCGGTTCTAGATTATCTGTAATTTAAAAAAAAAAAAAACTTTTTAATGTTGATATTGGAAGGGTTTAGGGTTCAATGTCATGTTGCATCTTTGTGATTAATGCGATAGTTCAAAAATTAACATCATGGTTATTGTTAATGGAGGAAATGACAAAATGGATGTATTTTCGTTTATCACCACCTGTTTCTTTATCTGTTATTGTCATGTGTTTTATTTCATTGGCTAAAAATAGTGGATTGCTAATGATAGCTTATTTTGGTATATAAATACTTGTTTCATTATCATGGGGATTGATAATGGAGGTATTAACAAATTTGGATTGATGTTTCCACATAGAAGTACATATTTATTGGGGAATATTTCTTATTAGCTCCTTATTTTTTCAGAAGTACATATCCAAGTGGGGAATATTTCTCATAAGCTATCAAAAAAGATCCTAAAGATTCAAGCTTTTGAAATAGAAGTTGATGGTATGTTGGGATCAATGTGTTGATCCTCTTTAGTCTTTTTGTGGAGCGACATAGAAATCATTAGTTTACTTGGTACAAAGGGAGGAAAAAAAAGTGATAAAAAGTGATGGTATGGTGTGTAGTGAAATTGGATTATATGAATGAAAGTTCCAAAACATTTGCTTTTAAGCTCTTTCATTTTTTTATTATGTGAAGTCATGAAATGTTGGTTGTGTGCTATGTTTGTTAAATTTTATTTTTAATAAAGAGCTTCGATTCTTTCCTTGTGGATGTAGGTCAATTCGACCAAACCATGTTAATTGTTGGTTTATTCTTCTACTGTTATTAATGTTATTTATTATTCATGTTTATTTCATTAAAGTGGATAACAAGTTTCTAAATAGTGTCAATACTCTTTTCCATTGTTCATCTTTATCATAGTAGTAAGATGACTGATAAAAGTAAAGAACTTGGTACACCTGCGCTGTGGGAGAAAGACATAAAAAGTATATTTTGTGACCTTTGTCTAAAAGAAATTGAAATGGGCAATAGACCTACTACCTTCGTTAATAAGGAGGGGTGACAAAATATTATAAAAAAAATTCAAAGAATATATTGGTAGAAAGTACGACAGGCTGCAGTTAAAGAATAAATGGGTTCAACTGAAAAAAGATTAGAAAATTTGGAAAGATTTGAAAAGAGGATCCACTGGCTTGGGTTGGGATCCGGTCAAGCGAACAATTGACACTCCGGATGAGTGGTGGATAGAAAGAGTTGCGATAAGGCATTTTGCATTTCCTATAATTTATGTCATATAATTCATTTCGGTAATATTGTTTACATGCTTTTCTTCAGGTGGTGCCAGGAGCAAAAAAATTCAAATTCAATGGTATAGAGCCGAAGTTGGAGGAGAAATTGGACCAAATGTTTAATGGGGTAGTTGCAACAGGAAAATATGCTTGCACTCCAAGCTAGGCTGGATTTGATTGCACCCCTAAAAATGTTGTTGTTAGTTTATATGTTGATTCACCCGATTTCCAAAGCCAGGATATTCCTGAAATCTAATCCATGAATCGTTCAAAATGTGCTCGTGTGATGAGTAAAAAAAAGGCTGGAGCATCTTCTATCAGAAACCAGATATCACATTTGATGGACTCTTCCAATAAAGCCTCACATAAAGTTCAGAAGATTTCTATTAACGAAGCTGTTAAAATCTTAGAAGATGATATTGAGATTGAAGAGGATGTAGATCTCCTCTACTTTGCTATGGAGTTGTTTCAAGATTTCGTCTAAAGAGACTTCTTCACTGCAATTACAAAAGAACGACGGGTGGTGTATCTACGTCATTTCTATACCCGTAAGGAGAAATGATGACACATATGCTTAGTTTGCTATTTAGAGACAATTTATGGTTATTGCTTGATGTTTTAGAACTTTTAATTTGCTTTGAGATAATCTTATTTCAATTATTGTTGTGTGAGACATTTGAATTTCCCTGATGACATTTTATTTAGCTTCTTTAAAGCCCTTATATTTTATTGCATTACATTTGTTGGCATATTTTATTTTCTTAGTGCTACTTCATACATCTTCTTCATACATATATACAATATTTGTGTGGTCATTTGGTACGAATTTTAATAAGTCATAATCCCACGTTTGGGGTTACATGTACAGTTAACAAGGGCATGGACCCGGAACAAGAACGGAGAACTGAAGCAATTAACTTTGTCATAGAATATTACAACACATACATTGCACGCTATCCGTGTTATACATCATCTCATATTAAGGAAAAATGGGTAGGAGAAATGCTAACAGGGCATCCAAGAAGATTCAGTAACATGTTCCGCATGACGCAGGAAGTTATTCGAGATTTACTAGTAGAACTGGGTCGATCTCATGACTTACATGGGGTCTTGGCATTAACTCTGTACATATTATCATAGAATGAGTCAATTCGTGTTGCAATGGAATACTTCCAGCACTCATTGGAAACGATAAGCAGATACTTCTCAGTGGGGTTGAATGCTCTCGTTAGCCTGTCCAAGATTGTCATAAAGTCAATCGATCCAACGTTTTCACACACTCCGTTGGAGATTCAGCACGATGCACGATGCATACCTTACTTCAAAGTAATTTGTCAACTTCATTTTTTTGGTGCTGCAATATCATTTGCTCACATGTCATGCTATTTGTTTAGGATTGTATTGGAGTAATAGATGGTACCCACGTTGATGCACGAGTTGCAAATAATGAGAAGATTGCATTTATTGGTCGCACTGGTACTCCAACCCAGAATATCCAACCCAGAATATCATGATTGTCTGTGACTTCAACATGTGTTTTATGTTCGTCATGCTTGAATGGGAGGATAGTGGGCACGATAGCAGAGTTTTTAAGAGTGCTACAAGGAATCCTCACTTCAACTTCCCTCACCCTCCGCCCTGTACATTGCTTACTTACATACATTTGTTTCTCACTTTATATGTTAAAATTAAAATGCAACACTCTACAGGAAATGGAACACTCTATAGGAAAGTATTATCTGATGGATGCAGCTATCCTATGCAGCGAGGGTACCTTAAACCCTTCCTTGACACCAGATACCATGTACCATACTTTGAAAGAGCAAGCAATGTTACACGAAATAGGAAGGAGATGTTCAACAAAAACATTCATCATTGAGAGGGTCATTGAGAGGACATTTGGTGTTTGGAAAAAAAGGTGATATTGAAAGTGATATTGCATGATATGTCAACTTACCCATTTCCTAAACAAGTACAAATTGTTATAACGACTATGGTGTTGCACAATTCATTAGGTGACACCCATCTCAATTTGATGTTGACTTCCACAATGCCGAAGAGAATGAACAGGAAGTCTCAACTGAAGCTTTTGAATACTGCATCGGTCATTCTCTC
>NW_018224176.1:0-431 GCF_001263595.1 Phalaenopsis equestris
AAATTGAAAAGATACATAGATTGTATGAGAGGACCAAAAAAAATGTGTCCTACCCATATGATACATCAAATACCAGCATCCTAAAAGGATGAAACAAAGATAAAACACAAAAAAAAAAGTTTGCAGGAAATAAGTTGCTAGGCACGAGCCAGCTTGGTCTTGCCTCTGCCTTTGGTTCTAGGACCGGAGACAGCTAACAAATTGCTGAGTGTCGTTCCATTACCCGAAGTTACTAGAGTATCATCCATTAAGGGGTGTGCCCCCATTCTTCTTTTTCTTTCTAGATGTGTAACCCTGCCATTCCTCATCCCAGGACTGACTCATCTGATTGGTGTGGTCAACGGAATGTTGGGCATGTAGGAGAGAATGAGCCATAGTAGATTTGATGGTTGGGCAAGTATCTCAATATATATATATATATATATATATAT
>NW_018224177.1:0-453 GCF_001263595.1 Phalaenopsis equestris
TCTCATGGAGTCCAGAGCCATATGTCCCTTTGGATTCTGAGTTACATGTTCCGTTAGCACCAGAATCAGCACCAGCTTGGGTTCCTACCGATGTTGAAATGAGGGAATATCTTCGACAGCTGCCAATTCTCAGTACGGCAGAATACTATAAAATGAGCGAAGTAAACAAAAGGGAATTTGACTTCTATGAAGAATTTCAAGGAAGGTTCATTAATATACTGGAAGACTTGGAACTGTATACCAGAGTCTTCTCCAAAACGACGAAAGAAATATTCTCGACTGCATCTTTGACCTGTGAGATAGAGGTCGAGCAAACCTGCTTATGAAAAGAACCTACACCGAGACAAGAAAGTGGATGCGAGGAAAGGGGAGGATCACTATCCAGTGCTGCTGCTGCTGTTGCTACAACTTTACCAATGATAGAAAAGGAAATCCTCCTGGGATTCTCAGACA
>NW_018224178.1:0-798 GCF_001263595.1 Phalaenopsis equestris
GTTCTTCCTTCGGATACAAAGCAGAGACAACAACTACTGATGGTTTCGGCGGCAATATTTCCTGTTAAGGACACAAAACAGAGTAGGATCCCAACTCCCATAAACACGCAGACAAACCTACTCGAGATATCAATCAACAAAACAACAACAAAAAAACCAACTGGGGTAAAGAACCAAATCGAATCGAAACACTTCAACGAAATGAGAAGAAGAAGCAATCATAAGGCTCTGTAATTTGGTGTAAGACTGTGGAAAGCGAAATTACAAAGTTGCGCAGAATTTCTTACAGAGACGGCCTAGCATTTCATCAATCGAAGAAATGTATATCTGACAGCTACTTTATATATGCTTAAAAAGATAAGTAATTAATACTACTGCTAGAAGATTTAATTCCTCGGCAACGACACCAAAAACTTAATAACGGTTATAGATTCGATAAATATGTATATATAAAATATTCAAAATGGTAAAGTCACACTTATCAACGCAAGTATATGTATCACTCAAGTAATATAGGGCTCTAATGGAGTCCTAGATATCGATCTCACAGGGAGTAATATTAGAACTACGAACTTAGATTTTAGAAAAGCAATACTTAATCACAACAAAGTAATTCAAATTGTTTATCTGTCACTAATAGACAATTGAAATAAATATGTAATTTTGATAACTCTTAAATAACTAATTATACTAATAAAGTTTCTAATGTGATATTCAATATATAAGAAAACATCCTTCTCCTTGTCAAGAAATTATAGTGAATGGATAAAGTGAATCAGTTCAAATTGTATTGTGCCA
>NW_018224178.1:1242-3521 GCF_001263595.1 Phalaenopsis equestris
AAAGACAGAGAAAACTACTCAGATCTCATGGGGAAAACATAACATAACTCGGAATTTATATATAAAAGCTAAGTCATACAAACTACAACAAGTAAATAACACTTATCTCTAATTACTCCCCAAGCAAACTCCTAGAAGTTTCTCTGAATCTCTTCGAAGCGGTAAGGAGGAAGAAATCTCTCACTTTCCCTCCACTCTTACAATCTCTCGAAGAATTCCTCACAATCTAACCCTAAAATAAACTCTCTACACTCTACCGGGCTCTCTACAACCTCCAGAACCTCAAACTCTTCTCAGAACCCCCTCAATTTTTGGCCAAAATCTTCTTTTAAAGATGCAGAAGAGTTTTCTCAAGAGTTGCATAAGCATTCCTCCAAAAATCGTCCACATTCATTGCACCTTTGGAAATAACCACCGATCTTGTCGTCGGCGGCTTCGAGGGCGCCATCGGCGGACCTTCTAAATTAATTGATCTGGAGTCTCGGGAAGTTCTCATTGTCGGCGCCCTAGTTCAATTCTTCATATTTCGGTCATTTTTGCTCCAAATTCGCTCATTTTTTCATCTTTTTGCTCCTATGACCATAATTCATCATACCTGCAACAAAATATCAAAAATACATTTCTTTAAAGTGCAATATCATCAAAAACAGTATAAAATAGGTATGAAAATCTCAACATATTTTCCTTTGGTCAATACCTACTCGCCTAGCTTGCCTCCGCTTCAACAGTGTGTCTTCAGGTTCTTGCTTGGCTTTCGGCAGAGGGGCGACGGAAATAGGGCAGAGGATCAACGACTAGCTTTCGGCAGAGGAGCGACACTTCCAAGGCAAACGAGCGAGGGCAGGGCATAAATGAGGGAAAAAATTTGCGTACTTAAGACGTACGCAGCCCAAGTTTGCATCGGAGGCCCCACCTGAAAATAAATACCCTTTTTGACGTGCGTGACTCGTCGACCCGGCCCGCGACTGTAAGCAGAATATAATCGTGATTTACCCTACCGCGGTAATTTCTTATGTAACGCGCATGTAATTTCTTTGCAACTTTGTTATAACATTCTCGCTATAATGCGTGTGTAACCCGAATGAATATTCCCTGTAAAGTCATCGCCGTAGAACAGTCTAGCGGCGTGTAACTTGAATGTAATTGCATGCTTTTAACCCCGTCGATCTAGAACCTCTTGTGTAAGCTTAATGTAACATCTTATAACCTTCATGTAACCCCTTATAATCGACTATTAACCCGTGTTAAAAATTAAAAAAACTAACACAGTAAGAAATCGTATTCGAAAAATAGGGATTCGTGCATCGCTAGGGTTCCTTCATCGTCTTCCTTTTCAAGGTTAGGGTTTAGGGTTTTTGATTGTTTTTTGTGAGGGGAGAATAAATGGGAGATAAGGAGGCAACTACGAAGACCTTGAAGAGTCCAATGTTGAAGATTTAGGAGAGGCTGATCAGCTCGAATGCGAGGAGGAAACGCTAAAGCCGAAGGGCAGCCGTAAGAAGTCGAAGAAGGAGGACAGTCAAACCGTTTATTGGTATTATTTAGATTATGCTTTTTGATCCATTTATTTTGGTTAATGGTGATATTGTGTGGCTATGTAAAACTTTGTCAACACATTATATTCCACTTTTAATACATTAAGAGCTCCTTCCTAAAAAGAACAACAAAGATCATCATGCTTTAATATTTGTCAACAGAGATCATCATTTAGGAAAGCTTGGTTAATGATGTTAAATGAATTTTAATTGAAGACCTTTTGTCGTCAAACGAATATATATTTGATACTAAATTATTCTGCTATATTCTTGCAGGTTTTTGAACGCAAAAGCAATGAATTGCTGATGTCGTCCATCTACAGTACGAGAAGTTCTCTATAAGATCCGACCAAAAGTCAACGAGGACACATGGAATAAATTAGAAGCCATGAGTTTGACTCCATTTTTTGAACTCCCTCCGTACCCTCAGGATCATATTCTGACGATGCATATAATAAAATGTTGGGACGTTGATCGAATGACATTCAACTTGGGAAGGAAAGAACTGAAATTTGATTCAGATGAAGTTGCACTCCTGATAGGCATGCCCAATAGAGAGTTTCATGCATGTTGAAGCAATTTGAATCAATGCTCCGCCTGGTAGTATAAATGCGAGACAAATAAAGAACGCACTACTAAACTTCACACCAGGGGAGTCCTCTCACAATCTTTTGCAATTACTAATCAAGTTTCTAATTTCAATTTTGCTTTTTCCTTTGTTGACCTCACTTTTGGTTGAGGTCT
>NW_018224179.1:0-355 GCF_001263595.1 Phalaenopsis equestris
ACCTCCAAAAGGTAATTAAACTTCCAACCTCAGCAAAAAAAAAAATAATGTCCTCAGGGAAAGGAAGATGGCAGACAGTAACAGGGAGCCAGTCCTTCTTAAACAGACTGAGAAACAGTAACAAAAACAAAGAAGAGTGGGAGAATCACACCCCCAGTTCCTAGTAAGCAAAAAGGAGGTTGTCCAGTGGAACAGTGCCACCACTGAAAACCAAAAATAGGAAACAAAAAACCAGTAAAACTAGCACCACCAAAGGATTGAAATAGCATAACTAACACCACAGACTTCTTCTTCAATTACAAACTGTAAACAACAACCCCCTACCTTCATCCTGCTAGAAACCCTAGCAGAGTCC
>NW_018224180.1:0-5061 GCF_001263595.1 Phalaenopsis equestris
ACACACATAACATGTAGTGGTGCAAGTGGTTGGTCCGTGGTGGCCGGTCGAACCAAAGTGATCAGTCTACCGGTTAAGGATGACCGATCGAGGTACAAGTAGTGTTGACCCGTCCTGGATGACCGATCGAGGCACAAGTGGTGTCGGTGCAAGTGCAAATGTGTGATACAAGATACAAGTACAAGTGCAACGTGAAAATGCAAGGTGTAAGGTGCAAGTGCAAGTGCCGGTGCGATATATAACATACAATATATAACGTGCAAGGCATGCACATGCAAATAATGAGATGCAAATGACCACATATGATAGCGAGTCATGTTGTACAAACAACCTCATCTGGAAAACCTAAGGTTTAGACCATTGGATGTGCAACACCGCCGACTCTTGCTTTGGTGAGGAAATGTGGGGAGTTTCTCCCCGGATCTCCGAGGGGGAAACTCTCCACAGCGTCGGGAAATAAAATAGCTACAAAGTTTTTCTTATTTTGCGAACTCCTCCAAACTTTGCAGAGCGAGCCAGCTACAAAGCGTTTATCTCTTTGCCAATTCCGACCTCCCAACTTCTCCAAGTAAAGCTGGGGAATCCAAAACAAGGGGAGTGAGGGATTCCGTCCCATCGGGACTTGTGCTAAGACTCACAACAAGAGGAGAGACACTTGGCTCTACGGGGGGTGTTGGCAATGCACGGGAAATCCTAACCTAAAGGTCAGCTCTAGGAAATCCAACGATCCATCACACATGCACGTTGATGCGCCAACTTACGTCGAGTCACGCACCCTGTGTGGGCGATCAAACCCACACGCCTCGCGCCAACTTACGCCGAGTCACGCACCCCGTGTGGGCGATCAAACCCACACGCCTAGACTCCACTATTCCTAAGGTTGGCTGGGAGGTAGGAAATCTAACCCCCGTGACGGTTGCTGACGCGTTTTCTTTGCTTGATCCAAGCTCGTCGGCATCCGATCCATGCTCTAATGTGCCTCGTAGAACATGCACAAGACAACAAAAAGACCCAATGAGAGTAGGAGTTAGCGATGTATGCGAAGTATATGAAAATAAACATCAAATCATATGAAAATACGATCGACACGTATACCTTCGAGAAGGGTTGCCCGACGTTGGCGAAAGAGGGAAAGCTTCTCTTGCAATGGAGAAGACGTCCACGTCTCTTCAAGGCGATGTACCACTGCTGTCGGTCGATGGTAGGACACTCCGGTGAAGCTCTGACCACTGGGGAATGAGGGCCAACGAGGTACTTTGGTGATGAAGCTTGTCGGCGACATACACAAAAGAAATGCAAGGGAGAGGGAAGTGCTCTGCCCCCGGTCCTGCGCACAAAGGAGGCAACGACAGGAACTTCACTGTCGGAGGTTTCGCCGGTGGAGGAGGTTTTGCCGATGGATGGAGAGCCAAAAGAGAAGGCTCAGCCAAGGAAAGAAGCCGACGAAGGGGAGGCTCAAATCGGAAAAGGAGGTCGACGAGGGGAAGCTCGGACCAGCGGCAGCAAGGCGTCGATGATGGAGGAAGCCTCCGGGACATTGCCGATGAGATAGAGAGGTCATGCGTGCGGCTAGCCGAGAGGAGGAGGACGACCGAGGCTAGCTACAGCTACAGACGGCTAGAGGGAGCTCCGACGAGTGAGGAAGATCCGGCGGTGAGCTTCGTCGGCAAAGAGGGAGATCCGACGAGGCAAGAGGGAGCTCGAGCTCAGGTATCGCGAAAAGGGCCTTGACGGCACTAGGAGGTATCACGTAAGGGAGAGAGCTGAGTGTAGCCATAAGGGATATATAATATTAATATTATAATAATAATAATACTTACTATTATTATTTGAATAATCGTCAACCCGCACATTTTTGGCTTAGATGTGCCATCATTTTGAAATGAAGGTCCTCCCTAAATAAAATCGACGTTCCGGACGCATTAGCATGGTCTGTTTCGTCGTTCGAGATCGTTTGGACCATTTTTTTGGACTATCGATCCAAAAATGATAATTTGCACATTTCTACCCCGCCTGTGAAATCGTGGCGTAAGGAACATCCTCCCTAATTGAAATCGATGTTCCGAACTCACTCGTGTGGTTTGTTCCATCGTCTGGGGTCATTTGAACAAGCTCGCTGGTGATCGGGCCAAATCAAGCCAATTACGCGCATGCCGCGACACATAATATTCGTTGACCCAATCGGAGTCGTCCGACGTGCAGAATGCCTGTCGGTCTTCACCTAAGCAAAAGCCTAGTAGAATGACCCTAGCTACGTGCCCCTCAACACGTGCCAAAAAGGTCTCGGGTGGGTGTCTGAACAATCGGACGTCACAGACATGTTGTAAACTATCTTGAGTCATGCAGGTGGACATCCTACACTCATGACATCAAAAATTGATGCCAACAGATGTTAATACATGTTTTGAGAACATGTAAAATCCGTGATAGTATTGTCTTAATCAATAAATTGTAAGAATCACATGAGTTTGTATGAATGATAATGCAATTCATATGATTGAGTACAAATAAATAGGGAGGGCGTAGAATTAAATAACTTTATAGTGACAGACTAAAGCCTCCAATTTGATTTATAGTTGAGTACAAATAAATAGGGAGGGCGTAGAATTAAAGAACTTTAGAGTGACAAACTAAAGCCTCCAATTTGATTTATAGTTTTAGATTTTGATACAAGATATTAGTCCCTAGGTGGAGGGAGAATATGGAACTCAAGAGTGAAAACTAGTATCTTCCCTACCTAACCCGTCTTCAAGATTATTCAAACTTTAAATTCGCCAATGTTCTTTATGGTATCTCTAATAAGGATAAAGAAAATTATTGTTCCTATTTGACACAACACAATTTGAATATTTCCACAACATAATTCATATACTTGTTACTGATTCATGATAAAAAAAATGTCTTTTATTTATTTGTCTTCATCTTACAAATATCTAGTTAAATTTAGTTGTTTTTTTTACTTTCAATTATCAACAATTACAAAAAGAATCGAATTTTCATTCCTATTATAGCATTTATAGTTTGAGTAAGAATATTTTGCTAAGTAGAATTTGTCATCTAATTTTTTATGATTTTGTCCATGTGGGTTTGATATTCGGGACTTAATCAAAAAGTGTTATGTTACTTGAAAATAATATGTATACTTGCGTAGTATCCCATATTTAAATATATTAATTTTATTTTTATTTGCTTCGAAGTCAAAATTTTCCTTAGTTGTTGCAAGTGATCGAGTTTTTGGTGTCATCGCAAAGTAAGAAGTATAAGGAAAGATTAAGAATATAATCGCATACATCGCATTGACATATAAAAGTTGAGATCAGGGCACCACCTCCAAAAGCATATTAAACACTTCAATTAAGTTGCAAAAAAAAATGAAATGAATTCAATTAGACGAAAGAAAAAATTCCTCACCTCAAGTCTTTCTGTCCACCACTCATCCGAAGCATCAATTGTTCGCTTCACCGGATCCTAACCCAAGCCCATTGATCATTATTTCAAATGCTTCCAAATTTTCTAATCTTTCTTGAGTTGATCTCACTTTTTTTTCATTTGCAACATGTCGTACTCCCTGCCCATATATTCCTTAAAAATTTTTATAATATTTTGTCACCCTTCCTTATTGAAAAAAGTCGTAAGTCTATTTCTCATTTCAATTTCTTTAAGGCAAATGTCACAAAATAATATTTTGTTTCTTTTCCCCACAATGTCCGTGTACCAACCTCTTTAGTCTTAGTAGTCATTTTCTTACTACAAAAACGCAAAGCAATGAAAGGAAACAGTAAAACAATTTAGAAATTAGGAAATCTGCTGATATGAGAAATAATTATTAAGAAATTCCTCACAAGATAAACTACGCAAACACACACACATATATTGTGCCTCAAAGAGCTGCAAGAAAATAAAAGTTTAAGTGTTAGATACAAAAATAAATCAGAATTGTGGGTGCGCATGTAAATGTCCCAACTACATACTTTGAATCATGACGCTCATAATTTTTGGTGCATTTGGAAGATGCAACTTTATCAGTTATAATGCACTGAAAAAATTACCTCCTGTGCCTGCACAAATCTAATGTTTCTGTAGTGCAAGAAGCTTATGCCAACAAAGTTAAGATTTTCAATGTTAAAGACATTGAAGAAAGCAACATATATTCCTAAACCCTATACATCCAACTGGACTTCACCTAAGAAAAAGAGAAGAGTTGTGGTCAGTACTTCCTACCACATTCTTAGCATATCATCAGTATAAAATGAAATCAAAATACCTATGTATTTACATTTATATGCATACCACCAAAACCTTCCTATCACATTAAAAACACCCGCACCAAATACAGCTCTAATGGCACTATAACACACAGGGCTTCCTGATAGATCAATGTAACAAGCAAAAATACAATATTAAAAAAAATGAACATTCAACCAAGCTTCCAAAATTGCCAACTATCTACATCCTGCAAGGATCTTGAAAGTGAGGAAGGGGACCATGAGAGTAAGGATTTGATGTTATGCATGTAACTGTGAGAGAGGAAACATTGATGTAAGCTGCCAAATCAAAATACCTATGTATTCAACCAAGCAAGTCACCTAATTTCCTTCAGAAAGGACTGATACATAAACTTCAGTTTCCTTCCACTTCTATTACATACAATTAAACATCATAAATACATAAAACTCTTAAAACAACGGGCATAAAATCCGGCGACTGCCATTATAGTTCTGTGAGCAATTCCTCTTAAGAGAATTACAAACACGATTAACGCAATCACCAAGAAAAACTTAATCGATCAAAACACAGAGAAAACCTTGTAAGAGTTCCCAGATCTGAATCATCAAGACAACTTTCAAAAGAAAAAAAAATATGTAGCATCAACGATTTCATTATCAACATTTAGATAGTGAAGAAGAGCTCACTAGAAAGGGAAAAAAAAAAAAACTCAACGCGGATCAATCTTTCCAGAAAGCGCTCCGCTCGGCCTGGAAGCAGTGTTGAGCAATGGATCATACTTTCATGGGTGTTGGTAAAACTAGGGCTGTAAACGAGCCGAGCTTGAGCGAGCTC
>NW_018224180.1:5431-6700 GCF_001263595.1 Phalaenopsis equestris
TCAGCTCGTTTACATTTCAAGCTTAAAAATTTGTTTGTGTTCGGCTTGTTAGGCTTAACGAACGAGCCGAACACGAGCTACTTAACGAGCCGAACACGAGCTATTCACGAACAACGAGCCAAATTGACAGCCCTAGGTAAAACAACCGAAAAATTACAAATTTTGACTTTTTTTCAAAAAAGTCATTTTGAAAACGCATAAGCTGTCAAAATACAATTTACTCAAATAAATCAGGTGCGCTTTCTAAACACCACTGCACCAAATAAGCTGCCCCAAACAGGCCCTTATTATCCTGCCTGTGGACCCTTAGTTTTCTGTCTATGTGATTCAAATTTCACATTTTTTATGAGAACTTCCGCTTAATGAAAATTTATTTTTTTCACTTCTCAATATTATTCTTTGCACAAAATTAATCTCTATCTTGACATAGTTTGATTCACTAGCTCCCTAAAAATGATGCATTTTATGACAAATAAATACTTTTTGATGTCCTCCCTTAAGCTATATAAGACATTATAACACTTTCAATCTTTAAATAGATAATACATAAAACAAATAGGATGATTCCATCAAATTATGCCATATTTTCATGAATCTTCATTGATTTTTCCTACAATTTCCTTTAGCCATTCATTAGCTTTACATAATTTTTCATTAGAACTCCGACATATATGTTCAAACAAAGACTTGCTACTGAGAAACAAATATCAAACTAGTCAAATAAGGCCAAAAAATTTGTTATTGTGGCAAGGATTATCCAATCAACCTTGTCCGTTCTGCAAAAGACAAAAAAAAAGGTGCACATGAAGTTGCCATCCAAACTCACTTGATAACTTTTATTTATAAAGCATAAATGATTATACAAATGATCAACGAAAGGCTACAATTTATATTGCTTAATTAATATAATAAAACAGTTGAAATATCAATTTAAGATAATATTGCATGGCATAATAAAAATGTCAATTATTCTATAGTAATTTATAATATGATTATATGCATAATTCTCATAAGAAAAGAACACTAACCAAGGTATTTTTCATGCTATAACATCAATGTACATGCAAATCATACATCATACATAGATATATCTATATGTATATATCTATATATATATGAGTCCCGATCATTCTTAGGTGTGTTAAATATTCGAGTATCACACCCTACACTTGAGGGATTTGAACCCGTGGCCTGAGGAGAGTTACGATCTTCAAAGAGGCTGTTCTACCAGAGATTATTATACGAGCTCTCAGCCACCCCTAATTTGCT
>NW_018224181.1:0-7142 GCF_001263595.1 Phalaenopsis equestris
TATTATAAGAAAATGAGCAGTTACATTTTTAGATCACTAGGCAGTGGAATTTCTAAAAAACTTCACATCTTCTTATGAAAACAAACCGATCTCTTAAAATCCAAAAATGTATTTAGCTTCACATCATTTACAATCCTTAAAACAACATGAAAATTGAAGATTGCCGAAAAACTGATTTTATAATTTCGGCATCCTAATTTTGGTTGTTGACTTATTATTCCTCTAAACTTGGTATTCTGGAAACATTTCTTATATTTGGATGCTGCTTAGGCCTATTTTTACCCAAATGTTAGGATGACTTTCCATTAAGCTTGTTTCTTGTTAGCTTTTTTCTCAGCTTAGGACTTCAAAATTAATGGATATTCACTTCTAAAAACTTGAGCCCTCAAATTTAATCAATTTTAAACCCCATAGTGGATGATAAGATTTTCTCTATACTCTCTAATGGAAAGTGGGACTTCCTAGTCCTGCTTTAATCGTAATAAGCTTTGACATGTGAACCATTATCATTAAACTTGGCAAGGTTTAACTCTAATGGAATGTGAAAGTATAGTTATCATTGATAGCTGTTGAAAGAACTATCTATTCCAACACAATGTGTCTATGTTTGACTAAATTTATTTGGTACAAAGGACTCCCTATAAAATATGTTTTTTACACCAGATTAGTTTTTTGAATCGTCTTAAATATGTTGATGTTCTTATTACCGTTGAATCCAAATCTCTCTAGGAGACACGCCTAAGGAATACAGTGTTGAAGGATAAGAGAGAGAGAGGCAGAGAGCAGTATTGAACAATAAATTTGCGTAACATTTATTCATGAAATGGACCTCCTTTTTATCGGAATGGGGTTTGTACAATTATATAGTGTACCCCTAGCGTACGTATGTACGGTGGGGGTATTTTAGTCTATACATGAATATGGTCCAGGGGCCCACAGATATGGTTGTGTGGTCATTAGGCCAAGTGGCCATTTGTTGAGGATCGATTTCATCTACTTTGGAGCTGAATGGTCTGCTTCACTCATGTGGGTTGGAGGGCACTAGATTAGCCTGCATGGATAATATCATGTAGATTCTTTAGGAGTTGTTCTACTCTTTATCTACCTGAGATTACCATCCTCCCAATACACAGGAGTTGGCGAGTGGATGGTCCGTCTTCGTATTTGGTGGGTCTCAAGGGGTCAAGTCATCTCTTTCGTTAACCGTGGACACTTTGAGACATATTAAAGTTTATCTATTCTCTTGCTCTTTGATAGTGACAAATGCGATAAGGATAAGGAAATTTAAAGTCTTAAACAAGTTTGTGGTACTCCTGACTATTAAATATGCAATCATTGAATACTTCTTGACTTTCGTGCCAAATCCATTATAAATGAGACATAGAGACTTATCTTTGAAGCGCTCTTTCATATTCAGCTTTCATTCCCTTAGTGGTGTCGAGTATGGAGGGAGGACAACAACCAAAATTTGTTAGCAAGAAGGCTCACACATTGGTGTTTTAGATAATAAAGAAGAGGGCGAGGTCTGTCTCTATGGTTGAACGGCCCGGGAAACACGTCGTACACAACTTGAGGACATGTGAATAGGTAGTTGAGGTGGGATCTTCGAATTCAAAAAATGGCTGCTCAGTCGAGGTTTCTCTAATGGCAAGGTGGGTTTCCCTGTGAAGAAACGTCACGTGATGGCAAGAAGGCATCTATATGACGATCAAACAGACCGAGCTACTTCTCTCCCAATCTTTCCTAAGCTGGGGGAGGAGCAAGGTCAAGAACCTGCTTTTGATTTGTTACCTCTGGAGGTGTTGGGGATGGGTGAGCAAGGGGTATGCTCCTGGCCCTTCAGTGGCTAGTACATCTCAGCCCGCTTCTTAACCTCCGACAGCAGAGAAGGAGATTGGGGGAGAAGTGTTCTCCTTTACCACATCCGATTTGGAACCGATGATGGATTTGTCTTCTGGTGAGGGTATCAAGACTGCCTCTTGTTGAACATGGGGCTCCTGAAGCCAACACACAATGGATTTCTGATCTGCCAAGGATTCCAGGCACCTTGGAGGGCCGATTGGAGATAAATCAGTGAGCCCAGCAAGAACAACAAACGTAATCGGACCATTTGGTTTGGCTAAGCATTTTCTTCATGGGACTCAAGCTTCGTCGACTCGAAAAGGTGACCACCTTCGTGAAGCGCATCTAGGACGGTTGGAGGAGTTAGCCGCGGTCAAGACTCTCGAAGCCGCTCATCAAGAGGAGTTGATGTCCCTTAAAACAGAGTGAACCGCCGTCTCCCGGTTGTATGCTGAGATGAATAGAGTAGATAAGGTTAAAACAAGGGGAGAATTGATGTTGAAGTTGTTGTCTCAGTTGGGGTATGACTCTGGCTGAGATTTCAGACGATAATTTTGTAAAGTTTTTTTTTTCGTTCTGGTTGAGTAATTGTAAATGGTGAAACAAGTGTAAATATACTTTATTTCATTAATATGTATGTGTGTGTGTGTGTGTGTGTGTGTGTTGTTCTTGTGTCGTTTCGGCTTCCATTGTGTATTATAATTTTTGCGAAACAAACATTCGACTCCCCACGCTTCTTCTATTCTCTTTTGCGTGACCATCTCCCCTTTCTATCACGATATAGCTCTCTAGTCTTCTTCAGAGTTTTTTGGTGTGAACTCCTAGGATTGTTGTCAGTTGTTATAGACAGACAAGCAACAAGATTATTTAAGTCGTTTACTTTGGGCTGGATATTCTTCTTCGAGCGACTATAAAGGGAGAAAAATTGGCAAACAACTACGATGATAGTTCAGTTGTGTATGTCGACCAGTTCAGATATGGACTGAGGTTGTCGTTTTGCAGCTAGATGAGGTCTATCCCCAATAGTTAGTATTCTTCCTGCGCAAATTACACCAAACTTAGTCGTCATAATCATGACCTTTGTCATCTATCTCCGACGGATGGAGATTCTGTGGTCTATCGAACTGTTTTCTTATTTTTTTGGTTTCAAGGTTGATCGGGACGGTTATGTGGTGTTTTCATTCGACCACAAATTTCGGTTGATAGGGGTCGAGAACAAAGTAGAGGATTAATTGTCAAAGTTCGTGATTGCCACACATTGTCAAGGCTGGGGGTCTTTGTCTTGCCCACTACCAAAGATTTGGTAAGCCCGCAGATCTTACCAGAGCACATTAGGTTTATGTTGACATGATCGAGGGGAGAGAACACTTTGTATTTCAGTTCACTAAATAGGATGTCATTAAGAAGGTTTTGTGGCCCAGAACTTTCGGCGATGTGACTGAGAGCTTATGGGGGGAGTTGGATGCGAAGGAGAAGAAGAGGATTGTGGCAGCAACAGCAAAGGGTGGCGAGAAGAGCAGGGCGAAGAAGCCTCTGGGGAGGGAGGATCCTGTTGTTCAACTGAGGAAGCCTTATGGAAAATTCGACGCTGGTCTATAGATTCTTTTTATTTCATCCCTTTTTTTGACTCATTGGAGCTTGCAGGGTCCTTAGGTGTGTTGTGGGAGATTTCGTCCAAACTGTTAGAATCTCAGGAGTTGAACTCTAGAGAAGAGGATCCCCCATAACAATTGTTCGAGAATAAGGGGGTCTAGGAGTGTCATATGTTGACCCATGGGAGAGGGCAGCCACACAACATGTGTCTACCCTGCAGGTCGTTCTTGTCTCTGAGGACGATAAAGGCTCAGAGTTTGAACTTCGGGGGGAGGACCAATCGGGACCTGAAAGGGAAAAAGGCCTGTAGATGAGGACTCAGCGCCACCTCCACCTTCGTCTTAAGAGAAAGAGTTGCCCAAGATAAATTATACGAATATTTATCACACACAAATAATAAAAAAAAATTGAAATAGACACCAGAAATTTTTACGTGAAAAATCTTGGCAAAGGACTAAATCATAAGGTCTCGCATAGTTAAAGTAGTCCACTTTGTGATTATAGGTACTTAGGTATACTCTTCTCGTGAATTAGGTAAGATGGAATTATAAAGTTGATAATCATAATTGTCTAACAATAGCTCAATAATAATAGTTGCAATCGGGTTGTAGTTCTTGGAGATAATAGGGATAACAGGCCACAAAGATCATAGTTGATGTTATAAAGACAGTAGTCTGTCACAAATGTTGTTGGCATTGGTTGTAATAGCATGTTCTTGTCGTTGAGGCAATAGTTAAAATTCATAGTAAACATTGGCCACATAGGTAGTTGTTGATAGCTTCAGGAGCGTCAGTTGACCACAAAGGCCATAGTGGGAGGTAGTGATGATAGTAGTTGGCAAGATATGTTATATTAAAGAGCTATAGTAGCGTTCGTTGGCCGCCAAAGCTATAGTTAGAAGCTGCCACATAGTTCGTAGTGGAAGGTTGTAATGATAACATTTGATCACGTGGGCTATAGTGGAGAGTTATAATAGTGTTGCTTGGTTATAAAGGATGTTCGAATTTGCAGTAGCAATTTGTCATATATGTCATAGCGAAAGGTTGTAACGACAACAATTGAACACGTAGGCCATAGTGCGGAGTTGTAGTACAGTTGTTTGGCCACCAAGGCTATAGTGGGGAGTTGTAGTAGCAATTTTTCACTTAGGTCGTAGCGAGAAGCTACAGTAGTAACTAGCAACATAGGTCATAGTGGGTCATTGCAAAAGCGTCAGTTGGCCACAAAGGCTATAGTAGAAGGCTATTTTGATGAGCTTTAGTGGGCAGATACATGAGTAATTAACCACATAAGTCATATAAATAATTATGATGGTGTTTCCTAACAATTATATTTTTGTTAGACCTAAGTCATATGAATACAAATTCTCAATGCCTCCCCAAGGTTTGTGTCTTTAACTAATCTGTCACTATTATATTTATGTTTGACCTAACCTAGTAATGTTATCGTTATTCTAGAAAGTACTATCTTGTCGTTTAGGATATCCACAACAACGAAATTTGTTGAAGTCATTTCCAAACATGAGATATTGCCTCCCTCACTTTGAGCACAACAACCAAGTGATTAAAAAGAGGAATGAACTGTTCAACAAAAGATGTCGGTCATTATGAAGTCTTATCAAACGAGCATTCGGTGTATGGAAGAAGTTGGTCATACTCTGAGATATGTCTACACAACAACTGCGCTCTATAATTTTACACGGAAGCATCCATCCCAAAATGGTATCAATTTCAGGGTCTTAGATGATGATCCTACCTACATGCCTGAGGAAGCTGACCAACATCAGCCAGACCTTCGGTGCAAAAAGAGAAATGTAGGACGAACGAGTACAACATTTCTGAGAGAGAATGTGTCGAGAAGATGTTACAGTTGAGAGAGAAGATTGTTGATGCTTGGTGAATGCAATGAAATTACTTATGTAGCAACACCTAGTTATTTGTAGTTAATGATTTATATTTTATCTTCATGTATTTCTCAGGATGTATTTTTTCAAATTATATATAGCAAACGGTGTTGTACTTTTCTTATTTTTCTTTTTTGCACCGATAAACTTTAATTCTTAATTTTAAGAGTTTACATTTTTTTAGAATTTCTCGAATGTTGTATTAACTTATTTTTTTTTTAATTAGAGTAATATTATATTATAATAACATGAAATATGAGCTCGAGAAAATCAAGCAATTCGAAAGTTCCATTCTGTTATTGTGGTGGCAGGGGAGGTCAATACCAGTCCAGGAGGGAAGGTAGCTTACAGGAGAAGATTTTATTCTTGTCGTAGGACCATGACTCTTGCACATCGCGTCTACTTCTGGTGGGTTGATGACACAGACGAGGTACCTCGAGACCGTGATCAGTCGAGAAGAGATGCAATGATGGAGATGAGATTATCCTGAAGACTCGATCATCAGGATTTCAGGTCAAACATCATTTTAGACTTGCTGATTACCATTGTTGTTCTCTTTATTGTAGTTGTTTGCTTCAAATAGCTAATCTTTTTCTTATGTATTAGAGTATTTTTTGACTGAACTGTCAGTTTTTTAGCAGTAGAAACTCTTTCTATTATTTAATTCTGAATATTCTGAAAACTGTACTTATTTCAATATATTACATATATAACGGCAAAACAGTCTTCTCAGCAGAAACAACAGCAGCACAATAGATCTCCCAAACACATGCTTCTTCATCATGAACTTTTTGGCAGCTCCTGAAAAGCTGCTACTCAAGGAAGCAGCTTTACAGGAAATTATTAAAAAAGCAGCAGCCGTCCCAAACTTATCTTTAATTTACGTTTGAATGTTCCCAAAATAAAAAAATACCTTAAGATATGTGTCAAACATCTTGAGATTCATGTCAAATAACAAAATTTGTTGAGGATATATCAATAAATGTTTCAGTCGTTCTTAAAAATAATCTTTTTATTTTAAGTCTCATTTACATACATACCACAGAATTCTTATGAATTTCCTTATCCTGCGCCGCGCCCAAACAAAATGTTTACATACATAACACTCGAGTCTTTCATAGGGGCATTTACGTACATACCTCACAATTCCCATTTATTCACATATCTGACACCCAAATTTAACTAATGTCTATTATATTTTGTCTGGGTATCTATAAAATCACTATAGAATTTTTGCATAGAAAAATTATTGTTTTGCTATATATGTGACGTAAAAGTTGCTGAGAGATAACGTGTAAACTTTCTCCTCAGAGAGTGCTCCTTGTTCAGCTTAGCGTACAATATCATAATTTTTATCTTATTTCTTTCTCAAATCTTTCTTCACATAATTTAATTTATTATAACCTTAATCTTCAATTTAAATCGCCATCATTCACCAATAAATGTTATCTATTTTCGAAATATGCACAATGCGTTTTAGCTGTTTAACCAAAATTAATATTTTAAACCCTATCTAAATTTGAAAAATATTACATCAGGACTCCTAACGTAGAGCTACGTTCGGAATTCACTGATATGTGGACACGTGGCTTAAAGGAAACATGTGCGTTTTCATGTGATCCGATCCGGTAATATAAGAGAATATTCCTCCTGTGTTATTCCTGTTATTCAGGTGTTATTGATGTGTTAATATATTATTATAACACCAAGGATATTTTCAGAACACAATAACACAATAATATCACTACAATAACACTTAAATAATGTGAAATAACATGGAGGGAATACTACTCTACATTAAAAC
>NW_018224182.1:0-3545 GCF_001263595.1 Phalaenopsis equestris
GCTCTTATAAGAGAATGAAGAACTCAGAATAGGTATTTCACCTAGCTCTCTGGTTCTGAGACTTTCATGTGGTTTTCTTTGTATGAGAATTTTGAGAATCATTCACTTCAAAACTCTCTACAATAGTTACCACAATGAAATCCTTATAAAATTTTCTTTTATTTTCTATTTTTCTTTGCCCTTTCTCTTCTTCTCCAAGTTTCTTAATATCTCAATATCATATGTGTTATCTAAGAGAATAAGTTATTTGTAAAATAGAGTAATAACTTAGATAAACAGAGTGGGGACTCCTTCTTGACAATGATATCAATAAACCAATGACATTGTGATGATTGCAAAAAATTGGCTGTGGTGGCGGGGACAGGCTAGCGGGCTTTTTTACATTCCGCAATTCTTCACCTCTTAGGTTGGAATACCACATCCTCTAGGATCTCCCTTCCTAATGTGAAATTCTTCACCTCTTAGATTAGGATACCAAGTCCTCCAGGGCCTCCCTTCCTAATGTGACACTCCTCCACTATCTTGGGTTGGAATCCCAAGTCTCTATACCTTCCTTCCAAACATAATGCATTCTTCATTTCCACTACTTTTCCTCAATCGATCTTTGAGTTGGATGTGAGTCCCCATGGTTTCTATCTCAACTCAATCCCCTCACTCACCTACATTTGAAATATCCACAAAAAAATCAAAACCAAAACAAAAATCAACGCAAAGTAAATCAAATTCACCACGATTATCAAATTTTCGATAAGGAATCTTGATGGTTGCCCCTATAAATTCATAAAACACCCCTCTATAAGGCAAAAGAACAAAGATCACAAAATAAACTTTGCAAACAACTTTCAAGCCTAATAATTTGAATTCGAAGCTAAAATTCTAAAATTCACCAGCTATTTCTCAGTAGAAACCTTTCTGACTTCTTTAATTTGAGCTCAGTTTGCTCAACATTGAAGTCTCATTAAATTCTTTGCACTATTCTGAGTTTGAGGGCTTAGACAATTGTGTTGATTTTGTTGATCATTTTGGTCAACGCCAATACATATAGTATGCTTTTCCAGCACACCACATCTATTAGGGGTCCATTGTTGACCTCATTTTATGTTAAGTCTAGTTTCTCCACTTTAGAAGCCGCGGACCTTGCCATAGAACTTTCCTGTTGACTATCTTAGAGAACTGGGAATGGAAACCTCTCACATAAAAATTCTAAACACTTCTTGAATCTTCTTATGAAGTATCGCATGGGTGATCTTGAGCCCTCATTTCTCACTTGAGATGGCTAAGAACAACAAGTGAAGGATCAAGAATGAGTTCCAATAGGATCAGTGAGACCTTAGAGCACCTTAACTGGCTTGGTCTTTGTCACACACACACTCATACCCATCAAACTTGCATACTCCAAAAACCCTAAAATCACTCACACTTGACCTACCTCCTAACTTCCTTTTAAAACTCTTGTGGGTGGTCCCAAGCCCTTAGCCTTTGGCTAAGATGGCTAAGATCAACATGTGAAGGGTCCAAAATGAGTTCTCCTATAGGTTTCATGTCTTTAGAGGGGGTATTTTCATTATTTGCATGATCATTATTTCTAATCAATAGAAGCTTTCAGCATTATTTTTAGGGGGGTCCTGTGGAAGCTGTCGATCGCTAGAATAAGAATCACGTCACTCACTTCAAAGGGACATTTTATATATATATATATATATATCACCTCAAGTCATGTGTCTACCTCTAGAGATAAACACATAACTTGATAGTGAGGCTCAATCAAATAAATTAAGAAATGTATGACATTCTTTTGGTCTGCAAAACCATTTTATTTATAAGCCTACAAGTTCCCTTATCTAATATGAAAAATTAAATATGGTTTATATTAAGTTGGGTTCTTGAAAGTTTCCTATAAAGGCAAGCCCTTATATTTAATTACCTCTTAGATAACTGAAGTTATCTAAGAAAATTCTCAATAAAAATCAGGGGATGTTGTCTTCAAAGAGGTCAAAGGAATGAGAATTTCCAAAGAGATCGGACAAGGAGGTTTGAAAGGGGGAACAGTTTAAATTTGGAACATTTATTTTTGGAATCCAAAGAAAGAAGAAGTAGGGGATGTCACAGATCCTGAGGAGAACCTCGGTGACTTCCTAAGCTATCCTATGGCTTGGCTTCAATTTAGACGAGAAATATTTAAATGTTTCATTCTGCCAAATTTATTAATTAGGGCTTACATTCAAGTGAGACGATCATACAAATAACCTGGAAGATATGAGGATTTAAGTCGTGACAAACGACAACCTCAAAATCCTAAAGCAGGTTAGGGCTTAAATTGTATAGCAGATCCATACAAAAGCCAAAAGGAAAGTTGAGGATTTATGTCACACTAGGCGGGCAACCTCCATGTCCTATAGCTAGTTGTTTAATTCTACAAAATGGTTTAGCTGGTATAGACATGTTTTGCTGTTGAAGATGGTCGTGTTGCCTACAATGCTAGCTCCATGCTCCTCGTTGTAGCAAGTTTGAGTTTTTTAATGTGCCAAGTCATGATGTCAAATCAAATATTTCCTAAGGTTATGGTTATTTAAAAATTATGGGGAATGTTAAAGTTGATTAGAGTGACACCGGTTAGAATCTCACGATTCCCTCATTCTGGCACCACTATTTTTCTTCAGATTCACTTAGTCTAAATGAATTTACTAGACTCAACTTAACGAGTTCCATACTTTCATTTAGATTGTGGGAAATCATTTAGATTGTGGAAAATCTCGTTAGCAATCATAGGTTACCTCCTTCGAGAGATTCCAGATCATTTGATAGAGACATTTTAATTTAGTTGCAATTTTTGCTTTGTTTTGTTTGTGATTAAATTTTGAGTTGTCTTATATTTGAAGTGTTGTGGCGGTGAATTTTATCTTGTTTAATTTTTAATTTTGTTTTTGACATGTAGGGTGACCGTAAGCTTGCCAGTAAGAAACAAGAGGTAAGAAAAGGTAAATGTAATAACTTAAAAGCATATATGTCGATTCTTCCCGCTCCTCCACCTGAAAGGTTAGCTTTGACAATATTTATATAATTTTGCAAGGCATTCAAATTGCAGGAGTAGATGAAGGTATAGCTACCAAACCCCAAGTCATGACTTTATTAAGTCTCAGAGATCATAGTGGATGATTTAAGAACAAAATACAGCAAGTTCAATTTTCCCTTCAAAATACTCAAGAGATTTCAAGGTGCTCAAAGCATGACCCTGAATCACTTCGAAGATTTCTTGAAATATTTTGAGTTCTTTTTGAACTTATTATATTGTTTTATTAATCAACCAAGGTTAGGCTAAGGTTATCCCATTGCTCAAGGAAACTTGATGTTTTATTTATCCCAAGGCGAGGACACTCAATTAATCAATTGATATTTCATTTAAGAGTTATGTGGATGGGTACCCCTAAGGCAGATCTTAGTCATTAAATTTTTTAGTACCCATAATTAAAATTGGGTTTGTAGTGTAAAATGTGTTAATCATCAATCATGTTATTGTCGGCACTATTTTTGGTGTGGAGTTTGCC